>NC_143039.1:11845000-11912500 GCF_057628025.1 Oncorhynchus mykiss
CTATACCAATAGATTTTCTCACAAAGAGCAATGTCAGCTATTTGTTGCTGAATGTTAAATGCAGCAGCCAATAGAACTCGCCGGTAGTTGGAAGGGAGAGCGAACGTACGATGGCAATAGGCTACAGCAGTAATTTATTCACAAACATAAACATTCAATCTTCTTGAAGAGAAGTAAAACCCGGTCTGCATCTTATTGTAGTCCTATCTAGTTGTAGTCCTATCTAGTTGTAGTCCTATCTAGTTGTAGTCCTATCTAGTTGTAGTCCTATCTAGTTGTAGTCCTATCTTATTGTAGTCATATATTATATTATTGTAGTTCTATCTAGTTGTAGTCCTATCTAGTTGTAGTCCTATCTAGTTGTAGTCCTATCTAGTTGTAGTCCTATCTAGTTGTAGTCCCATCTAGTTGTAGTCCCATCTAGTTGTAGTCCCATCTAGTTGTAGTCCTATCTTATTGTAGTCATATATTATATTATTGTAGTCCTATATTATTGTAGTCCTATATTATTGTAGTCCTATATTATCTTATTGTAGTCCTATATTATTGTAGTCCTATATTATCTTATTGTAGTCCTATATTATTGTAGACCTATATTATCTTATTGTAGACCTATATTATCTTATTGTAGACCTATATTATCTTACTGTAGGCCTATATTATCTTACTGTAGGTCTATATTATCTTATTGTAGTCCTATATTATTGTAGTCCTATATTATTGTAGTCCTATATTATTGTAGTCCTATATTATTGTAGTCCTATATTATTGTAGTCCTATATTATTGTAGTCCTATATTATTGTATTGTAGTCCTATATTATCTTATTGTAGTCCTATATTATCACATTGTAGTCCTATATTATTGTAGTCCTATATTATTGTATTGTAGTCCTATATTATCTTATTGTAGTCCTATATTATCACATTGTAGTCCTATCTTATTGTAGTCCTATATTATTGTAGTCCTATATTATCTTATTGTAGTCCTATATTATTGTAGACCTATATTATCTTATTGTAGACCTATATTATCTTATTGTAGACCTATATTATCTTACTGTAGGCCTATATTATCTTACTGTAGGTCTATATTATCTTATTGTAGTCCTATATTATTGTAGTCCTATATTATTGTAGTCCTATATTATTGTAGTCCTATATTATCACATTGTAGTCCTATATTATTGTAGTCCTATATTATTGTATTGTAGTCCTATATTATCTTATTGTAGTCCTATATTATCACATTGTAGTCCTATATTATTGTAGTCCTATATTATTGTATTGTAGTCCTATATTATCTTATTGTAGTCCTATATTATTGTAGGCCTATATTATCTTATTGTAGACCTATATTATATTATGAAAGGGTGTCTATATGAAAGGGTGTCTATATAAGTGTCTATATAAAGTGTCTATATAGCACAGTATAATAGAGTACAGTAATACAGTTCACACTTAAACAAGATTAGCCTACTGGAGCGAGTTTTATTTATTTACCCAAGAGAGCATATAGCCAGCTACATCTATGGGCTTTTATGTTTTTCTGTCGTGCGTAATGGGCGGAAGCCTATATCATATATGTATTGGATAATGGTACAATCATTTGGGCTTTTTGGGGCCTGGGTTCATTAAATGTCTTTGATGTAGGGCTCATTAAATGTCTTTAATGTAGGGCTCATTAAATGTCTTTAATGTAGGGCTCATTAAATGTATTTCATGTAGGGCTCTTTAAATGTCTTTAATGTAGGGCTCATTAATGTCTTTAATGTAGGGCTCATTAATGTCTTTAATGTAGGGCTCATTAAATGTCTTTAATGTAGGGCTCATTAATGTCTTTAATGTAGGGCTCATTAATGTCTTTAATGTAGGGCTCATTAATGTCTTTAATGTAGGGCTCTTTAAATGTCTTTAATGTAGGGCTCATTAATGTCTTTAATGTAGGGATCATTAATGTCTTTAATGTAGGGCTCATTAAATGTCTTTAATGTAGGGCTCATTAATGTCTTTAATGTAGGGCTCATTAAATGTGTTTAATGTAGGGCTCATTAAATGTCTTTAATGTAGGGCTCATTAATGTCTTTAATGTAGGGCTCATTAATGTCTTTAATGTAGGGCTCATAAAATGTCTTTAATGTAGGGCTCATTAAATGTGTTTAATGTAGGGCTCATTAAATGTCTTTAATGTAGGGCTCTTTAAATGTCTTTAATGTAGGGCTCATTAAATGTCTTTAATGTAGGGCTCATTAAATGTCTTTAATGTAGGGCTCATTAAATGTCTTTAATGTAGGGCTCTTTAAATGTCTTTAATGTAGGGCTCTTTAAATGTCTTTAATGTAGGGCTCTTTAAATGTCTTTAATGTAGGGCTCTTTAAATGTCTTTAATGTAGGGCTCATTAAATGTCTTTAATGTAGGGCTCATTAATGTCTTTAATGTAGGGCTCTTTAAATGTCTTTAATGTAGGGCTCATTAAATGTCTTTAATGTAGGGCTCATTAAATGTATTTAATTTTGGTTCTACCTGGAACCAAAGGGGGTTCTACCTGGAACCAAAGGGGGTTCTACCTGGAAACAAAGGGGTTCTACCTGGAACCAAGGGGGGTTCTACCTGGAACCAAAGGGGGTTCTACCTGGAACCAAAGGGGTTCTACCTGGAACCAAAGGGGGTACTACCTGGAACCAAAGGGGTTCTACCTGGAACCAAAGGGGGTTCTACCTGGAACCAAACGGGTTTTACCTGGAACCAAAGGGGGTTCTACCTGGAACCAAAGGGGGTTCTACCTGGAACCAAAGGGGGTTCTACCTGGAACCAAAGGGGGTTCTACCTGGAACCAAAGGGGTTCTACCTGGAACCAAAGGGGTTCTACCTGGAAACAAAACAGGTTCTTCAACGGGTTATCCTATAGGGACAGCCAAAGAACCCCTTTAGCTTCAAGATAGCACCATTTTTTATAAGAGTGTAGCAAAGTCTGTGTACAGGGGTAGAACGAAGTCTAGTACTGTAATGATGAATGCAGAAAAGCTGCTTTAATCTTTATGAAATTAGAATCCAATCCCTCATAACTTTAACAATGTCTACATCAATATTGCCATAGCGCTGTTTAACATTTCACTGACTGATGCAGAGTTTGCAGTTTTGTCAGCCAAGGCGGGTCGGTGTTGAGCCGGTGCTAAAGCTGAGGTCAGCACACACACACACACACACACACACACACACACACACACACACACACACACACACACACACACACACACACACACACAGGTCGAGGGATCTGTGGATAGATTCTACTGTATTTCAGTGGCGGTCAGAGCCACATCATTAGCATATAAACGTTGTTAATGACCTTGTCATTTACACAACTTAATTACAGCAGCCCTCTGCTACCAGAGTCCCTTCCACAGCACATCTCCCATATGAATTATACATCACTATGGCGACACAGGGATATCACTATGGTAAGACAGTGATATCAGACACTATGATGACACAGGGATATCACTATGGTAACACAGGGTTATCACCATGGTGACGCAGGGATATCACTATGGTGACGCAAAGATATCACTATGGTGACACAGGGATATCACTATGGTGACACAGGGATATCACTATGGTGACACAGGGCTATCACTATGGTGACACAAGGATATCACTATGGTGACAGAGGGATATCACTATGGTAACACAGGGCTATCACTATGGTGACACAAGGATATCACTATGGTGACACAGGGATATCACTATGGTGACACAGGGATATCACTATGGTGACACAGGGATATCACTATGGTGACACAGGGATATCACTATGGTGACACAGGGATATCACTATGGTGACACAGGGATATCACTATGGTGACACAGGGCTATCACTATGGTGACACAGGGATATCACTATGGTGACACAGGGCTATCACTATGATGACACAGGGATATCACTATGGTAACACAGGGTTATCACTATGGTGACACAGGGATATCACTATGGGTGACACAGGGATATCACTATGGTGACACAGGGCTATCACTATGGGTGACACAGGGATATCACTATGGGTGAACATCTAAACACATTTGAACTCTCTCAGTGCAATCAAAATAATTTTGACACACATTGCGTTGACAAATCCATTTTTCTATGAATAATGAAGAGTAAAACAACGTCCCGCCTCATGCCTCCCTCCCCAACAGGGATTAAAACGGCATTACGAGCCCCAGAATAAAACATGAAGTCTGTATGTTCCTTTAATGAGACTGATTTACATGGTAATCCCTGGTAATAGACCAAAAGCCTTGGTGTTTTATTCAATAGTCACATGAGCTTATAGAACGCTTGAGAGCTCCCCCTTACATTGTCTCTCACAGACCCCCCTTACATTGTCTCTCACAGAACCCCCTTACGGTGTCTGTCACAGACCCCCCTTACGGTGTCTCCCTTCCGTTGTCTGTCACAGACCCCCCTTACGGTGTCTCCCTTACGTTGTCTCTCACAGACCCCCCTTACATTGTCTCTCACAGAACCCCTTTACATTGTCTCTCACAGACTCCCCTTACGTTGTCTCTCACAGCGCTCAACGCAGAGACAGAACACAGTGAAGGGCCCTACTCAACACAGAGACAGAACACAGTGAAGGGCCCTACTCAACACAGAAACAGAACACAGTGAAGGGCCCTACTCTACCACAGAGACAGAACACAGTGAAGGGCCCTACTCTACAACAGAGACAGAACACAGTGAAGGGCCCTACTCTACCACAGAGACAGAACACAGTGAAGGGCCCTACTCTACAACAGAGACAGAACACAGTGAAGGGCCCTGCTCTACCACAGAGACAGAACACAGTGAAGGGCCCTACTCTACAACAGAGACAGAACACAGTGAAGGGCCCTACTCTACAACAGCGACAGAACACAGTGAAGGGCCCTACTATACAACAGAGACAGAACAGAGTGAAGGGCCCTACTCTACCAGAGAGACAGAACACAGTGAAGGACCCTACTCTACAACAGAGACAGAACACAGTGAAGGGCCCTACTCTACCACAGAGACAGAACACAGTGAAGGACCCTACTCTACAACAGAGACAGAACACAGTGAAAGGACCTACTCTACAACAGAGACAGAACACAGTGAAGGGCCCTACTCTACAACAGAGACAGAACACAGAGACAGACCCCCTCACGTTGTCTCTCACAGCGCTCAACACAGAGATAGAACACCATGATGGGCCCTACTCTTCCACAGAGCTCAGCACAGACAGAACACCATGATGGGCCCTACTCTACCACAGAGTTCAACACAGTGACAGAACAACATGATGGGCCCGACTCTACCACAGAGCTCAACACAGAGACAGAACACCATGACACCATAATGACTACATGGACAGGGTTGAAGAAGTCTTAATGAGTACATGGGATAGGGTTGAAGAAGTCTTAATGACTACATGGATAGGGTTGAAGAAGTCTTAATGACTACATGGGATAGGGTTGAAGAAGCCTTAATGACTACATGGGATAGGGTTGAAGAAGTCTTAATGACTACATGGATAGGGTTGAAGAAGTCTTAATGACTACATGGATAGGGTTGAAGAAGTCTTAATGACTACATGGGATAGGGTTGAAGAAGCCTTAATGACTACATGGGATAGGGTTGAAGAAGCCTTAATGACTACATGGGATAGGGTTGAAGAAGTCTTAATGACTACATGGATAGGGTTGAAGAAGTCTTAATGACTACATGGATAGGGTTGAAGAAGTCTTAATGACTACATGGGAAAAGGGTTGAAGAAGTCTTAATGACTACATGGATAGGGTTGAAGAAGTCTTAATGACTACATGGATAGGGTTGAATAAGTCTTAATGACTACATGGGATAGGGTTGAAGAAGTCTTAATGACTACATGGATAGGGTTGAAGAAGTCTTAATGACTACATGGATAGGGTTGAAGAAGTCTTAATGACTACATGGATAGGGTTGAAGAAGTCTTAATGACTACATGGATAGGGTTGAAGAAGTCTTAATGACTACATGGATAGGGTTGAAGAAGTCTTAATGACTACATGGATAGGGTTGAAGAAGTCTTAATGACTACATGGATAGGGTTGAAGAAGTCTTAATGACTACATGGATAGGGTTGAAGAAGTCTTAATGACTACATATATAGGGTTGAAGAAGTCTTAATGACTACATAGATAGGGTTGAAGAAGTCTTAATGACTACCTAGATAGGGTTGAAGAAGCCTTAATGACTACATGGATAGGGTTGAAGAAGTCTTAATGACTACATGGATAGGGTTAAAGAAGTCTTAATGACTACATGGATAGGGTTGAAGAAGTCTTAATGACTACATGGATAGAGTTGAAGAAGTCTTAATGACTACATGTATAGGGTTGAAGAAGCCTTAATGACTACATGGATAGGGTTGAAGAAGTCTTAATGACTACATGGATAGGGTTGAAGAAGTCTTAATGACTACATGGATAGGGTTGAAGAAGTCTTAATGACTGCATGGATAGGGTTGAAGAAGTCTTAATGACTACATGGATAGGGTTGAAGAAGTCTTAATGACTACATGGATAGGGTTGAAGAAGTCTTAATGACTACATGGGATAGGGTTGAATAAGTCTTAATGACTACATGGATAGGGTTGAAGACGTCTTAATGACTACATGGGATAGGGTTGAAGAAGCCTTAATGACTACATGGGAAAAGGGTTGAAGAAGTCTTAATGACTACATGGATAGGGTTGAAGAAGTCTTAATGACTACATGGATAGGGTTGAAGAAGCCTTAATGACTACATGGGAAAAGGGTTGAAGAAGTCTTAATGACTACATGGATAGGGTTGAAGACGTCTTAATGACTACATGGGATAGGGTTGAAGAAGCCTTAATGACTACATGGGAAAAGGGTTGAAGAAGTCTTAATGACTACATGGATAGGGTTGAATAAGTCTTAATGACTACATGGGATAGGGTTGAAGAAGTCTTAATACCTACATGGATAGGGTTGAAGAAGTCTTAATGACTACATGGATAGGATGGAAGAAGTCTTAATGACTACATGGATAGGGTTGAAGAAGTCTTAATGACTACATGGGATAGGGTTGAAGAAGTCTTAATGACTACATGGATAGGGTTGAAGAAGCCTTAATGACTACATGGGAAAAGGGTTGAAGAAGTCTTAATGACTACATGGATAGGGTTGAAGAAGTCTTAATGACTACATGGGATAGGGTTGAAGAAGTCTTAATACCTACATGGATAGGGTTGAAGAAGTCTTAATGACTACATGGATAGGGTTGAAGAAGTCTTAATGACTACATGGGATAGGGTTGAAGAAGTCTTAATGACTACATGGGATAGGGTTGAAGAAGTCTTAATTACATGGATAGGGTTGAAGAAGTCTTAATGACTACATGGATAGGGTTGAAGAAGTCTTAATGACTACATGGGATAGGGTTGAAGAAGTCTTAATGACTACATGGGATAGGGTTGAAGAAGTCTTAATGACTACATGGGATAGGGTTGAAGAAGTCTTAATGACTACATGGATAGGGTTGAAGAAGTCTTAATGACTACATGGGATAGGGTTGAAGAAGTCTTAATGACTAAAGATCATTTCAAACAATTAGAAAATGTAGTGAACGGAGAATCAACGCTGTTGTTTATTCTCTCTACTGGTCCAGTTGTGTACAATCTGTTAAAGCAGATGTTTTCCTGCTGGCTGAGTGATGTGGAGATGTGTTCTGACAGACACACACACACACACAGAGTAGAGAAACAGACCATCTGACTGTTAACCACAACTTAATGAGAGACAGACAGCAGACAGGCGTAAATGACAGCTATAATATGGGAACGTGTGTGTGTGTGTGTGCGTGTGTGTGTGTGTGTGTGTGTGTGTGTGTGTGTGTGTGTGTGTGTGTGTGTGTGTGTGTGTGTGTGTGTGTGTGTGTGTGTGTGTGTGTGTGTGTGTGTGTGTGTGTGTGTGTGTGTGTGTGTGTGTGTGTGTGTGTGTGTGTGTGTGTGTGTGTGTGAATACAACATTAGCATTTCTAACGTCACTGAAAGAGGAGGAATGATACTCAGATTCCAACAACCTGTTGGTTGACTCACGTGGAGAAACCAGACTGCAAATTGATATTCAACTGAATTAAGAGGAGAAATACGGCTGTAACATCATGTCCAGCTAATGGCTTGGAACCGAGATTTAGTTTAATGTAGTTTTAATCCAGATGTGGCCTCCGCTGGGGAGAAAGAGCTGTTCCTAAGAGTATATTATTAGTGTGAGTTATCAGCTGTATATTCCTCACACAGAACTCAGAACTCAGACAGAACTCGGATTAAACTCAGAACTCAGACAAAACTCAGAACTCACACAGAAATCAGACAGAACTCACACAGAACTCACATAGAACTCACATAGAACTCAGAACTCACACAGAACTTAAATAGAACTTAGACAGAATTCAGAACTCACACAGAACTTAAATAGAACTTAGACAGAATTCAGAACTCACACAGAACTTAAATAGAACTTAGACAGAATTCAGAACTCAGACAGGACTTAAATAGAACTTAGACAGAATTCAGAACTCAGACAGAACGTAAATAGAACTTAGACAGAATTCAGAACTCAGACAGGACTTAAATAGAACTTAGACAGAACTCAGAACTCACTCAGAACTCATCCGGTCTGTCTGCTCTCTTTCCAAACTCTTTTTACTTTAGTTTAGAGTGAGTGAGAGGCCTACTCTATCTCTTTCCTTTCTCTCTCTATCTATCCCTCTCTCTCTCTCTCTCTCTCTCTCCCCCTCTCTCATGTAGTTGCCAATTTTGTCATTAATAGTGGGCACTCCGTTTCAGCATTCCTCTCCTCTCTGGTTTAGGTTTTACAGTTCTAATCAAAGGTTTAACATCCAATCTTCACCTTGCTGGCATAGAGGGAGAAAGAGAGAAAAAGAGAGAGAGGGGGAGAGAGAGAGAGAGAGAGAGAGAGAGAGAGAGAGAAAGAAAGAGAGAGAGATTGAGAAAGAGAGAGAAAGAGAGAGAGAGAGAGAAAGAGAATGAGAGAGAGAGAGAGAGAGAGAGAGAGAGAGAGAGAGAGAGAGAGAAAGATAAAGAGAGAGAGAAAGAGAAAGAGAGAGAGGGGGGTCTTAAACATTGTAACCTTGCAGTAATAGAAGGAGTGTTAACACCTGGCATCGATGGTTGTCAGTCACATTCAACCAACTGACAAGGTCATATGGGGCTGCATCCCAAATGGCACCCTATTCTCTACAAAGTGCACTACTTTTGACCTGGGCCAATAGGGGGAAAAAGTAGTGCACTATATAGGGAAAAGGGGTTCTATTTGGGATGCAAACAAAAGCACTTTACGGTGAAAATGGAGCCAACAAAAGTAACCGTTTCAACTTTCTGTAATGTTTTGTTCTATAATGAATGAATGGGAGCATTGTACCTCTGCAACCAAACAACTCTCTGAGCATTTACCTGCTATTAAAGAAACTCCCACGACAATACGAGAATGTATTGCATAACTCTGTAGTAATGCTTTGTAAAAACAATTTGTTGAATTCGTAAGTTTACATACACTTAGATTGGAGTCATTAAAACTAGTTTACATACACTTAGGTTGGAGTCATTAAAACTAGTTTACATACACTTAGGTTGGAGTCATTAAAACTAGTTTACATCCACTTAGATTGGAGTCATTAAAACTAGTTTACATACACTTAGGTTGGAGTCATTAAAACTAGTTTACATACACTTAGGTTGGAGTCATTAAAACTAGTTTACATCCACTTAGATTGGAGTCATTAAAACTAGTTTACATACACTTAGGTTGGAGTCATTAAAACTAGTTTACATACACTTAGGTTGGAGTCATTAACACTAGTTTACATACACTTAGGTTGGAGTCATTAAAACTAGTTTACATACACTTAGATTGTAGTCATTAGAACTAGTTTACATACACTTAGGTTGGAGTCATTAAAACTCATTTTTCAACCACTCCACAAATTTCTTGATAACAAACTATAGTTTTGGCAAGTTGGTTAGGACATCTACTTTGTGCATGACACAAGTCATTTTTCCAACAGTTGTTTACAGACAGATTATTGTGCCTTTAAACAGACTGTGCCTTTAAACAGCTTGGAAAATTCCAGAACATGATGTTATGGCTTCTGATAGGCTAATTGACATCATTTGAGTAAATTGGTGGTGTACCTAAGATATTTTCAAGGCCGACCTTCAAACTCAGTGCCTCTTTGCTTGACCACATGGGAAAATCAAAAGAAATCAGCCAAGATCTCAGAAAAAGAATTGGAGACCTCCACAAGTCTGGGTCATCCTTGGGAGCAATTTCCAAAAGCCTGAATGTACCACGTTCATCTGTACAAACAATAGTACGCAAGTATAAACACCATGGGACCACGCAGCCGTCATACCGCTCAGGAAGGAGACGCGTTCTGCTTTGCTGCAGGAGGGACTGGTGCACTTCACAAAATAGATGGCATCTTGAGGATGGAAAATTATGTGGATATATTGAAGCAACATCTCAAGACATCAGTCAGGCAGGAAGCTTGGTCGCAAATGGGTCTTCTAAATGGACAATTACCCCAAGCATACTTCCAAAGTTGTGGAAAAATGGCTTAAGAAAAAACAAAGTCAAGGTATTGGAGTGGCCATCACAAAGCCCTGACCTCAATCCTATGGAAAATTTGTGGGCAGAACTATAAAGCGTGTGCAAGCAAGGAGGCCTACAAACCTGACTCAGTTACACCAGCTCTGTCAGGAGAAATTGGCCAAAATTCACCCAACTTACAGTGGGAAGCTTGTGGAAGGCTACCCGAAACGTTTGACCCAAGTTAAACAATTTAAAGGCAATGCTACCAAATACTAATTGAGTGTATGTGAACTTCTGACCCACTGGGAATGTGATGAAAGAAATAAAAGCTGAAATAAATTATTCTCTCCACTATTATTCTGAAATTTCACAATCTTAAAATAAAGTGGTGATCCTAAAACAGGGAATTTATACTTTAAATCTTTTACAAGGATTAAATGTCAGGGATTTGTGAAAAACTGTGTTTAAATGTATTTGGCTAAGGTGTATGTAAAACTTCCGACTTCAACTGAATATTGAGGTAGGGGAGAGTGGGGTAAGTTGAGCCGTTTTTCACATTCAGAGAAATACATTGTTCTAATGTTAATTTTTATCTTTATTTAATAACCAGGTAGGCAACTGCGACCTGGCCAAGACAAACCATAGCAATAAGACATACAACAACACAGAGATACCAAGGCTGTTGAGTCTGCCGATAAGAGTGTGGTGATTGACAGAGTGGAAAGCCTTCGCCAGGTCGATGAATACCGCTGCACAGTAATGTCTCTTATCGATGCCGGTTATGATGTCGTTTAGGAGCGTGGCTGAGGTGCACCCATGACCAGCTCTGAAACCTGATTGCCTAGCGGAAAAGGTACGGTGGGATTCGAAATGGTCGGTGATCTGTTTGTTAACTTGGCTTTCGAAGACCTTAGAAAGACAGGGTAGAATAGATTTAGGTCTGTAGCAGTTTGGGTCTAGACTGTCACCCCCTTTGAAGAGGGGGATGACCGCGGCAGCTTTCCAATCTTTGGGGATCTCAGACAATACGAAAGAGAGGTTAAACAGGCTAGTAATAGGGGTTGCAACAATTTCGGCAGATAATTTTAGAAAGAGAGGGTCCAGATTGTCTAGCCTGGCTGATTTGTAGGGGTTCAGATTTTGCAGCTCTTTCAGAACATCAACTATCTGGATTTGGGTGAAGGAGAAATGGTGGGTGCATTGGCGGGTTGCTGTGAAGGGTGCCGGGCAGTTGACTGGGTTAGGGGTAGCCAGGTGGAAAGCATGGCCAGCCGTAGAGAAATGCTTATTGAAATTCTCAATTATAGTGGATTTATCGGTGGTAACAGTGTTTCCTAGCCTCAGAGCACTGGGCAGCTGGGAGGAGGTGCTCTTATTCTCCATGGACTTTACAGTGTCCCTGAACCTTTTTGAGTTAGTACTACAGGATGCATAATTTCTATTTGAAAAAGCTTGCCTTAGCTTTTCAAACTGCCTGTGCATATTTGTTCCTAACTACCCTGAAAAGTTGCATATCACGGGGGCTATTCGATGCTAATGCAGAATGCCACAGGATGTTTTTGTGCTGGTCAAGGGCAGACAGGTCCAGCTCCGCCCCTTTTCCTGCCCCCCTTTACCGTGTGTTTAAAAATAAACCAGGAGTGTTTGACGGTAATTTAGTTGTCTGTGGTTTTTCGTTCTCACTGTTACTTTTTCACTATTATACTTTGCATGAGATATGTTACGGGACTCGTTACCATCCCCCCCCATAGACTGTCGGGTAAATTAGTTATGTTATGGGTCTCGTTACCCCCCCCCCCCCCCCCCCAATAGACTGCCGGGACAATGAGTTATGTTACGGGTCTCGTTACCATCCCCCCCCCCATAGACTGTCAGGACAATGAGTTATGTTACGGGTCTCGTTACCACCCCCCCCCCCATAGACTGTCAGGACAATGAGTTATGTTACGGGTCTCGTTACCACCCCCCCCCCCCCCCCCCCCATAGACTGCCGGGACAATGAGTTATGTTACGGGTCTCGTTACCATCCCCCATAGACTGCCGGGACAATGATTTATGATACGGGTCTCGTTACCATCCCCCCCATAGACTGCCGGGACAAAGGGATTTGGAACAGTGAGATTGTCATCAAGTTTAGATTGTAGGATGGCTGGGGTGTTAAGCATGTCCCAGTTTAGGTCACCTAGTAGCACAAGCTCAGAAGATAGATGGGGGGCAATCAATTCACATATGGTATCGAGGGCACAGCTGGGGGCAGAGGGAGGTCTATAGCAAGCGGCAACAGTGAGAGACGTGTTTCTGGAAAGGGTGCATTTTTAGAAGTAGAGGCTCGAATTGTTTGGGTAAAGACTTAGATAGTAATACAGAACTCTGCAGGCTATCGTTGCAGTAGATTGCAACACCGCCCCCTTTGGCAGTTCTATCTTGGCGGAAAATGTTATAGTTAGCAATGGAGATTTCAGGGTTTTTGGTGGTTTTCCTAAGCCAGGATTCGGACACGGCTAAGTCATCCGGGATGGCAGAGTGTGCTAAAGCAGTGAGTAAAACAAACTTATGGAGTAGGCTTCTGATGTTAACATGCATGAAACCAAGGCTTTAAGGTTACAGAAGTCAACAAATGAGAGCACCTGGGGAGTAGGAGTGGAGCTAGGCACTGCAGGACCAGGATTAACCTCCACATCACCAGAGGAGAAGTAGGATAAGGGTATGGCTAAAGACTATACGAAGTGGCCGTCTAGCACGTTCGGAACAGAGAGTAAAAGGAGCAGGTTTCTGGGCACGATAGCATAGATTCAAGGCATAGTGTGCAGACAAAGGTAAGGTAGGATGTGAGTACATTGGAGATAAATCTAGGCATTGAGTAATGATGAGAGAGATATAGTCTCTAAAGACGTTAAAACCAGGTGACGTCATCGCATATGTAGGAGGTGGAACAACAGGCTCTACAGTGAAATAAGACAGTAATCACTAACCAGGACAGTAATGGACGAGGCATATTGATATTAGAGAGAGACATGCGTAGCTAAGTGAACATATGGGTCCAGTGAGTCTTTGGGCTGACCGAGGACACAGCGATTCAGACAGTTAGCAGGCCGATGCTAACAGTTAGTAGGCCGGGGCTAAACAAGCTAGCAGTTAGTAGACCGGGGCTGGCAAGCTAGCAGTTAGCAGACCGGGTTAACAAGCAAGCAGTTGGCAGCCCGGGGCAGGCAAGCTAGCAGTTAGTATACCGGGGCAAGCAAGCTAGCAGTTAACAGACCGGTGCTAGCAAGTTAGGCTTTGGGGGACGTTGCGATGGGGGTAAGTCTGTTTTTGCCTCTTCGTGCAGTGAAGTCAATAAACCAGTCATGGAATTAGTAGGCTTCCAAGTAGCTCCAGGTAGATAGCAGGCCTAGCAGGTTAGCAGGTTAGCAGGTTAGCAGGCCTAGCAGGTTAGCAGGTTAGCAGGCCTAGCAGGTTAGCAGAATGGGCCTTCAGCGGCGGTCGCGCCTGAGGGGCCTGTTGGAATCCTCGGGCAGATTATGTCGATATTCCAGTCGTAGAGGATCGGCGGGGTTCCGTGCCGGTACTGGCAGTAGAAGGGGTCCAGATATTGTAGCCCAGGAGTGTGCTTCAGTGGTAGCACAGGAGCCCTGGCCGGGCTAGCTTCAGGCTAATTGGTGCTTGCTCCGGGATGGAAACGCTAGCCAAGAGTAGTCACCCGGGATTGCGGTTAGCTAGTTGCAAAGATCCAGATGAAAATGTTCAGAGTTTGCGGTAGGAATTTCAGGGATATGGGGGGGAAAAAAATAATAATAATGGGTCCGTTATGCTCTGGTTTGAGTCACGTGTTCGAACTGGCGAGAGCGTTCCGAGCTAAAGGTTAGCTGATGACCGCTAGCAGTGGTTAGCTGACTGATAGCTGGTAGCTAGTTAGCTTCAGTTGAGGGATTCCAGTTCTGAGGTAAATAGAAATACTTTAGGAATAAAAACAGATCCACGCGACATTGGGTGAGGCGGGTTGCAGGAGAGTATTTTGAAGTTGAGGTTTAGGAAAATATTATAAAAAGATATGTGAAGAAAAAGATGTAGAAAGATAAATATACAAGGGAAACAGCAAGACAAAGACGTCTGACTGCTACGCCATCTTGGCATCATAGGTTAAATCTTAAAATGATCAAATCAAATTGTATTAGTCACATGCGCTGAATACAACAGGTGAAAACCTTAGCGTGTAATGTTTACTTACAAGCCCCTAACCAACAATACAGTTAAAAAATATATATAGAAAAGAATAAGAAATAAAATAAAGAGCAGCAGGAAAATAACAATAGTGAGACTATATACAGGGTCAATGTGGAGGCTATATACAGGGTGTTACGGTACAGAGTCAATGTGGAGGCTATATACAGGGTGTTACGGTACAGAGTCAATGTGGAGGCTATATACAGGGTGTTACGGTACAGAGTCAATGTGGAGGCTATATACAGGGTGTTACGGTACAGAGTCAATGTGGAGGCTATATACAGGGTGTTACGGTACTGAGTCAATGTGGAGGCTATATACAGGGTGTTACGGTACAGGGTCAATGTGGAGGCTATATACAGGGTGTTATGGTACAGTCAATGTGGAGGCTATATACAGGGTGTTATGGTACAGAGTCAATGTGGAGGCTATATACAGGGTGTTACGGTACAGAGTCAATGTGGAGGCTATATACAGGGTGTTACGGTACTGAGTCAATGTGGAGGCTATATACAGGGTGTTATGGTACAGAGTCAATGTGGAGGCTATATACAGGGTGTTACGGTACAGAGTCAATGTGGAGGCTATATACAGGGTGTTACGGTACAGAGTCAATGTGGAGGCTATATACAGGGTGTTACGGTACAGAGTCAATGTGGAGGCTATATACAGGGTGTTACGGTACAGAGTCAATGTGGAGGCTATATACAGGGTGTTACGGTACTGAGTCAATGTGGAGGCTATATACAGGGTGTTACGGTACAGGGTCAATGTGGAGGCTATATACAGGGTGTTATGGTACAGTCAATGTGGAGGCTATATACAGGGTGTTATGGTACAGAGTCAATGTGGAGGCTATATACAGGGTGTTACGGTACAGAGTCAATGTGGAGGCTATATACAGGGTGTTACGGTACTGAGTCAATGTGGAGGCTATATACAGGGTGTTATGGTACAGAGTCAATGTGGAGGCTATATACAGGGTGTTACGGTACAGAGTCAATGTGGAGGCTATATACAGGGTGTTACGGTACAGAGTCAATGTGGAGGCTATATACAGGGTGTTACGGTACAGAGTCAATGTGGAGGCTATATACAGGGTGTTACGGTACTGAGTCAATGTGGAGGCTATATACAGGGTGTTACGGTACAGAGTCAAGGTGGAGGCTATATACAGGGGGTACCGGTACAGAGTCAAGGTGGAGGCTATATACAGGGTGTTACGGTACAGAGTCAATGTGGAGGCTATATACAGGGTGTTACGGTACTGAGTCAATGTGGAGGATATATACAGGGTGTTACGGTACAGAGTCAATGTGGAGGCTATATACAGGGGGTACCAGTAGAGAGTCAATGTGGAGGCTATATACAGGGTGTTACGGTACTGAGTCAATGTGGAGGCTATATACAGGGGGTACCAGTAGAGAGTCAATGTGGAGGCTATATACAGGGTGTTATGGTACTGAGTCAATGTGGAGGCTATATACAGGGTGTTACGGTACTGAGTCAATGTGGAGGATATATACAGGGTGTTACGGTACAGAGTCAATGTGGAGGCTATATACAGGGTGTTACGGTACTGAGTCAATGTGGAGGATATATACAGGGTGTTACGGTACAGAGTCAATGTGGAGGCTATATACAGGGTGTTACGGTACAGAGTCAATGTGGAGGCTATATACAGGGTGTTACGGTACAGAGTCAATGTGGAGGATATATACAGGGTGTTACGGTACAGAGTCAATGTGGAGGCTATATACAGGGTGTTACGGTACAGAGTCAATGTGGAGGCTATATACAGGGTGTTACGGTACAGAGTCAATGTGGAGACTATATACAGGGTGTTACGGTACAGAGTCAATGTGGAGGATATATACAGGGTGTTACGGTACAGAGTCAAGGTGGAGGATATATACAGGGTGTTACGGTACAGAGTCAATGTGGAGGCTATATACAGGGTGTTACGGTACAGTCGATGTGGAGACTATATACAGGGGGGTACCGGTACTGAGTCAATGTGCGGGGGCATCGGTTAGTTGAGGTAATTGAGGTAATATGTACATGTAGGTATAGTTATTAAAGTGACTATGAATAGATGATAACAACAGAGAGTAGCAGTGGTGTAAAAGAGGGAGGGGCAAAGCAAATAGTCTGGGTAGCCATTTGATTAGATGTTCAGGAGTCTTATGGTTTGGGGGTAGAAGTTGTTTAGAAGCCTCTTGGACCTAGACTTGGTGCTCTGGTACCGCTTGCCGTGCGGTAGTAGAGAGAACAGTCTATGACTAGGGTGTCTGGAGTCTGACAATTTTTAGGGCCTTCCTCTGACACCACCTGATATAGAGGTCCTAGATGGCAGGAAGCTTGGCCCTAGTGATGTACTGGGCCGTTTGCACTACCCTCTGTAGCGCCTTGCGGTCAGAGGCCAAGAGGTTGCCATACCAGGCAGTGATGTAACCAGTCAGGATGCTTTCAATTCAATAGAACCTTTTGAGGATAAGAGGACCCGTGCCAAATCTACACATGTATCATGAAACAACACAATAGTATTAACTTAGTGAGAATCTGTTTATTGGACTTAACTACCTTACCACTTTTTCCATGTGGTTTCTTCCTTCAAAAACTACCTGAAATGGTTTCAAGAGTGGCTCAACTTACCCCTTCGGCTCACCTTACCCCTTCGGCTCAACCTACCCTTCAGCTCACCTTAACCCTTCTGCTCAACCTACCCCTTCGGCTCACCTTACCCCTTCGGCTCAACTTACCCCTTCGGATCACCTTACCCCTTCGGCTCACCTTACCCCTTCGGCTCACCTTACCCCTTCGGCTCAACTTACCCCTTCGGCTCACCTTACCCCTTCGGCTCACCTTACCCCTTCGGCTCAACTTACCCCTTCAGCTCAACCTACCCTTCAGCTCAACCTACCCTTCAGCTCACCTTAACCCTTCTTCTCACCTTAACCCTTCTGCTCAACCTACCCCTTCTGCTGAACTTACCCCTCTCTCCGCTATGTGTTGGTACAGACAATCTGCATGGAGATAGAATAGGGTCTGAATATCAAATTTATTTATAAAGCCCTTCGTACATCAGCTGATGTCACAAACTGCTGTACAGAAACCCAGCCTAAAACCCCAAACAGCAAGCAATGCAGGTGTTGAAGCAAGTTGGCTAGGAAAAACTCCCAAGAAAGGCCAAAACCTAGGAAGAAACCTAGAGAAGAACCAGGCTATGAGGGGTGGCCAGTACTCTTCTGGCTGTGCCAGGTAGAGAGGAACCAGGCTATGAGGGGTGGCCAATCCTCTTCTGGCTGTGCCGGGTAGAGAGGAACCAGGCTATGAGGGGTGGCTAGTCCTCTTCTGGCTGTGCCGGGTGGAGATTATAACAGAACATGGCCAAGATGTTCAAATGTTCATAGATGACCAGCAGGGTCAAATAATAATAATCACAGTGGTTGTCGAGGGTGCAACAGGTCAGCACCTCAGGAGTAAATATCAGTTGGCTTTTCATAGCCGATCATTCAGAGTATCTTTACCGCTCCTGCTGTCTCTAGAGAGTTGAAAACAGCAGGTCTGGGGGAGGGGGGGAGACGCAGACAGGAAGATCACGTCAGTGACTCAACCCACTCAAGTGACGCACCCCTCATAGGGACGGCATGAAAGAGCACCAGTAAGCCAGTGACTCAACCCCTGTAATAGGGTTAGAGGCATAGAATCCCAGTGGAAAGAGGGGAACCGGCCAGGCAGAGACAGCAAGGGCGGTTCGTTGCTCCAGAGCCTTTCCGTTCACCTTCCCACTCCTGGGCCAGACTACACTCAATCATAGGACCTACTGAAGAGATGAGTCTTCAATATAGACTTAAAAGTTGAGACCGAGTCTGTGTCTCTCACATGGGTAGACAGACCATTCCATAAAAATGGAGCTCTATAGGAGAAAGCCCTGCCTCCAGCTGTGTGCTTAGAAATTCTTGGGACAGTTCGGAGGCCTGCGTCTTGTGACACGTAGCGTACGTGTAGGTATGTACGGCGGGACCAAATCAGAGAGATAGGTAGGAGCAAGCCCATGTAATGCTTTGTAGGTTAGCAGTAAAACCTTGAAATCAGCCCTTGTAGAGAGGCTAGCACTGGAGTAATATGATCAAATTGTTTTGATTCTAGTCAAGATTCTAGCAGCCATATTTAGCACTAACTGAAGTTTATTTAGTGCTTTATCCGGGTAGCCGGAAAGTAGAGCATTGCAGTAGTCTAACCTAGAAGTGACAAAAGCATGGATTAATTTTTCTGCAACATTTTTGGACAGAAAGTTTCTGATTTTTGCAATGTTACGTAGATGGAAAAAAGCTGTCCTTGAAACAGTCTTGATATGTTCTTCAAAAGAGAGATCAGGGTCCAGAGTAACGCCGAGGTCCTTCACAGTTTTATTTGAGACGACTGTACAACCATTAAGATTAATTGTCAGATTCAACAGAAGATCTCTTTGTTTCTTGGGACCTAGAACAAGCATCTCTGTTTTGTCCGAGTGTAAGGAAGGCAGTGAGTTGCTGCGCAACAGCTTTTTCTAAAATTTCTGAGAGGAATGGGAGATTCGATATAGGCCGATTGATTATTATTTTTATTTTATTTTTTCATGTCAAGGTTTCATGTCAAGAGAGGCTTTATTACTGCCACATTTTTTGAGTTTGGTGCACATCCGGTGGATAGAGAGCCGTTTATTATGTTCAACATAGGAGGGCCAAGCACAGGAAGCAGCTCTTTCAGTAGTTTAGTTGGAATTGGGTCCAGTATGCAGCTGGAAGGTTGAGGCCATGATTATTTTCTTCATTGTGTCAAGAGATATAGTACTAAAACACTTGAGTGTCTCCCTTGATCCTAGGTCCTGGCAGAGTTGTGCAGACTCAGGACAACTAAGCTTTGGAGGAATATGCAGATTTTAAGGAGTCCGTAATTTGCTTTCTAATGATCATGATCTTTTCCTCAAAGAAGTTCATGAATTTATTACTGCTGAAGTGAAAGCCATCCTCTCTTCGGGAATGCTGCTTTTTAGTTAGCTTTGCAACAGTATCAAAAATAAATGTTGGATTGTTCTTATTTTCCTCAATTAAGTTGGAAAAAGAGGATGACCGAGCAGCAGTGAGGGCTCTTCGATACTGCACGGTACTGTCTTTCCAAGCTAGTCGGAAGACTTCCAGTTTGGTGTGGCGCCATTTCCGTTCCAATTTTCTGGAAGCTTGTTTCAGAGCTCGGGTATTTTCTGTATATCAGGGAGCTAGTTTCTTATGACAAATGTTTTTAGTTTTTAGGGGTGCAACTGCATCTAGGGTATTGCGCAAGGTTAAATTGAGTTCCTCAGTTAGGTGGTTAACTACTCTGACGTCCTTGGGTAGGTGTAGAGACGTCCTTTGGGTTGTACCTGAGGTCATGTTACTAGATTCTTTCATTTCCTGATAATTAATCCTGGACTGTCTGTGTTCCAAATGTCACCTTATTCCTTAGTGCCCTACTTCTGAACAGGTCATATAGGGGTCTGGTACAAAGTAGTGCGCTGTATAGTGAATAGGTGCCCTACTTAGTGCCCTACTTCTGACCAGGACCTATAGAACTCTGGTAAAAAAAAAAAGTAGTGCACTATATAGGGAATATAGTGTTATGTGGGACGTACACTCTGTCAACATGTCAAACTAGGATTTGAGACGAGGTGGAGGGAGGATGCACCACAGAGTAAATACAGTTGATTTGTTGGGCTCTCGCCAAAATGTAGATTTTAGTTTGGGGCTCGGTGAGAGTTGGGAATAGACAGGCCCTGGGCCATCAGAAAGTGTCTATTTAATTGGTTCAGAGAGTTTGTTTTTATATCTAACTCTGTAACTATTGTTTACAGAACGCCAGGAACTTCAGCACCATGGACAGCACAACCTCTCTCTCTCTCTCTCTCTCTCTCTCTCTCTCTCTCTCTCTCTCTCTCTCAAAGAACAGCACCATGGACAGCACAACCTCTCTCTCTCCTAAAGAACAGCAACATGGACAGCTCTCTCTCTGTCTCTCTCTGTGTCTCTCTCTGTGTCTCTCTCTGTGTCTCTCTCTCTGTCTCTCTCTCTGTGTCTCTCTCTGTGTCTCTCTCTGTGTCTCTCTCTGTGTCTCTCTGTATGTCTCTCTCTCTGTCTGTCTCTCTCAAATAACAGCACCATGGACAGCTCACTGTAGCCTCATTCTGGACAGGGACCATGTCAATTCTTCATACTTTATCATTTAAATGCTTGATGTGCAACCAAATGTTGTTGAAGGAATCTGTATGTCTTCCCTACAAAGTAGCCTTGTCCGAGCCAGAACGGCCCACAGGGCAGGAATCATCTCCTGTTTTTTGAAGAGTGAGTCTACAGTCCATTTGGAAAATATTCAGACCCCTTCACATTTTTACATATTTTGTTATGTGGCAGACTTATTATAAAATGTCTTAAACAGTTTTTTCCCCCTCATCAATCTACACACAATATCACATAATGACAAAATAAAAACTGCAATTTAGACATTTTTGCCCCCCAAAAATATTTACATAAGTATTCAGATCCTTTGCTCAGTTTGGTCAGGCGACCAGCTCTAAGAGTCTTGGTGGTTCCAAACTTCTTCCATTGAAGAATGATGGAGGCCTCTGTGTTCTTGGGAACCTTTAATGCTGCAGAAATGTTTTGGTACCGGTCCCCAGATCTGTGCCTCGATACAATCCTGTCTCGGAGCTCTATGGACAATTGCTTCGACCTCATGTCTTGGTTTTTGCTCTGACGTGCACTGTCAACTGTGGGACCTGACATAGACCCGTGTGTATCTTTTCAAATTATGTCCAATCAATTTAATTAACCACAGGTGGACTCCAATCAAATTATAGAAACATCTCAAGGAGGATGATCAATGGAAACAGGATGCAACTGAGCTCAACGTCGAGTGTCATTGCAAAGGGTCTGAATATTTATGTAAAGAAGGTGTTAATGGTTTTCATTTTTAATACATTTTCAAAAATGTATAAAAAACGTTTTTTCTATTTTTTTATTATGGGTTTATCGTGTGTAGATTGATGAGGGAAAACATGCATTTAGTCCAATCAGAATAAGGCTGTAACGTGACAAAATGTCTGAATCCTTTCTTTATGCACGCTATTTCCCGTTTGTGTAGTGTGAGACAGCTGTTCCAGTACAACCCCCTGGACATGACGCTAGTCTATCACATGGCCTTCACTTACAAACCCTAGAACAAAACCAAGGCCACTGATACAATAGATTAACATCTTCAGGAACAGAGAGCAGTGAAGACTAAACGTTTGGAGACATACTTATGCTATTCCAACCCAAGAATAAACTTTCAACTATTTAAAAACAACAAAAAAACTGAAATAATATAGAAATACCTGACACCCAGTGTCATAAAACATCAATTTTTCCCTTTAGAGTTGGCAACAAAACCCTCCAAACCCTCCCAACCTTCCCAACCCTCCAAACCCTCCCAACCCTCCCAACCCTCCAAACCCTCCAAACCCTCCAAACCCTCCCAACCTTCCCAACCTTCCCAACCTTCCCAACCCTCCCAACCCTCCAAACCCTCCAAACCATCCCAACCCTCCCAACCTTCCAAACCCTCCCAACCTTCCAAACCCTCCCAACCTTCCCAACCCTCCCAACCCTCCCAACCCTCCCAACCCTCCCAACCTTCCAAACCCTCCCAACCCTCCCAACCCTCCCAACCCTCCCAACCCTCCAAACCCTCCAAACCCTCCCAACCCTCCAAACCCTCCAAACAGAAATGGGATAAAAACATGACATTCTAAATGTAATCAATAATTTAACAGAGCAGTGGGCGATCCAAGTCAACACTATATTACATTATTTATATTAACATGAAAGAGGAATACACAGTGGGCGATCCCAGTCAACACAATATTACATTATTTATATTAACATGAAAGAGGAATAGCCAGTTATATTAACATGAAAGAGGAATAGCCAGTTATATTAACATGAAAGAGGAATACACAGTTATATTAACATGAAAGAGGAATAGCCAGTTATATTAACATGAAAGAGGAATACACAGTTATGTCAGTTATATTAACATGAAAGAGGAATACACAGTTATATTAACATGAAAGAGGAATACACAGTTATATCAGTTATATTAACATGAAAGAGGAATACACAGTTATATTAACATGAAAGAGGAATACACAGTTATATTAACATGAAAGAGGAATACACAGTTATGTCAGTTATATTAACATGAAAGAGGAATACACAGTTATATTAACATGAAAGAGGAATACACAGTGGGCGATCCCAGTCAACACAATATTACGTTAGTTATATTAACATGAAAGAGGAATACACAGTTATATTAACATGAAAGATGAATACACAGTTATATTAACATGAAAGAGGAATACACAGTGGGCGATCCCAGTCAACACAATATTACGTTAGTTATATTAACATGAAAGATGAATACACAGTTATATTAACATGAAAGAGGAATACACAGTTATATTAACATGAAAGAGGAATACACAGTTATATCAGTTATATTAACATGAAAGAGGAATAGCCAGTTATATTAACATGAAAGAGGAATAGCCAGTTATATTAACATGAAAGAGGAATACACAGTTATATTAACATGAAAGAGGAATAGCCAGTTATATTAACATGAAAGAGGAATAGCCAGTTATATTAACATGAAAGAGGAATAGACAGTTATATCAGTTATATTAACATGGAAGAGGAATAGCCAGTTATATTAACATGAAAGAGGAATACACAGTTATATTAACATGAAAGAGGAATAGCCAGTTATATTAACATGAAAGAGGAATAGACAGTTATATCAGTTATATTAACATGGAAGAGGAATAGCCAGTTATATCAGTTATATTAACATGAAAGAGGAATACACAGTTATATTAACATGAAAGAGGAATAGACAGTTATATTAACATGAAAGAGGAATACACAGTTATGTCAGTTATATTAACATGAAAGAGGAATAGACAGTTATATTAACATGAAAGAGGAATAGCCAGTTATATTAACATGAAAGAGGAATAGACAGTTATATTAACATGAAAGAGGAATAGACAGTTATATCAGTTATATTAACATGGAAGAGGAATAGCCAGTTATATCAGTTATATTAACATGAAAGAGGAATACACAGTTATATTAACATGAAAGAGGAATAGCCAGTTATATTAACATGAAAGAGGAATAGCCAGTTATATTAACATGAAAGAGGAATAGACAGTTATATCAGTTATATTAACATGGAAGAGGAATAGCCAGTTATATCAGTTATATTAACATGAAAGAGGAATACACAGTTATATTAACATGAAAGAGGAATAGACAGTTATATTAACATGAAAGAGGAATACACAGTTATATTAACATGAAAGAGGAATACACAGTTATATCAGTTATATTGACATGAAAGAGGAATACACAGTTATATTAACATGAAAGAGGAATAGCCAGTTATATTAACATGAAAGAGGAATAGCCAGTTATATTAACATGAAAGAGGAATAGACAGTTATATCAGTTATATTAACATGGAAGAGGAATAGCCAGTTATATCAGTTATATTAACATGAAAGAGGAATACACAGTTATATTAACATGAAAGAGGAATAGCCAGTTATATTAACATGAAAGAGGAATAGCCAGTTATATTAACATGAAAGAGGAATAGACAGTTATATCAGTTATATAAACATGGAAGAGGAATAGCCAGTTATATCAGTTATATTAACATGAAAGAGGAATACACAGTTATATTAACATGAAAGAGGAATAGACAGTTATATTAACATGAAAGAGGAATACACAGTTATATTAACATGAAAGAGGAATACACAGTTATATCAGTTATATTAACATGAAAGAGGAATAGACAGTTATATTAACATGAAAGAGGAATAGCCAGTTATATTAACATGAAAGAGGAATACACAGTTATATTAACATGAAAGAGGAATACACAGTTATATTAACATGAAAGAGGAATAGCCAGTTATATTAACATGAAAGAGGAATAGCCAGTTATATTAACATGAAAGAGGAATACACAGTTATATTAACATGAAAGAGGAATACACAGTTATATTAACATGAAAGAGGAATACACAGTTATATTAACATGAAAGAGGAATACACAGTTATATCAGTTATATTAACATGAAAGAGGAATAGCCAGTTATATTAACATGAAAGAGGAATACACAGTTATATCAGTTATATTAACATGAAAGAGGAATAGCCAGTTATATTAACATGAAAGAGGAATACACAGTTATATCAGTTATATTAACATGAAAGAGGAATACACAGTTATATTAACATGAAAGAGGAATACACAGTTATATTAACATGAAAGAGGAATACACAGTTATGTCAGTTATATTAACATGAAAGAGGAATACACAGTTATATTAACATGAAAGAGGAATAGCCAGTTATATTAACATGAAAGAGGAATACACAGTTATATTAACATGAAAGAGGAATACACAGTTATGTCAGTTATATTAACATGAAAGAGGAATAGCCAGTTATGTCAGTTATATTAACATGAAAGAGGAATACACAGTTATGTCAGTTATATTAACATGAAAGAGGAATACACAGTTATATTAACATGAAAGAGGAATAGCCAGTTATATTAACATGAAAGAGGAATACACAGTGGGAGATCCCCAGTCAACACTATATTACATTAGTTATATTAACATGAAAGAGGAATACACAGTTATATCAGTTATATTAACATGAAAGAGGAATACACAGTTATATTAACATGAAAGATGAATACACAGTTATATTAACATGAAAGAGGAATACACAGTTATATTAACATGAAAGAGGAATACACAGTTATGTCAGTTATATTAACATGAAAGAGGAATACACAGTTATATTAACATGAAAGAGGAATACACAGTTATATTAACATGAAAGAGGAATACACAGTTATATTAACATGAAAGAGGAATACACAGTTATATTAACATGAAAGAGGAATACACAGTTATGTCAGTTATATTAACATGAAAGAGGAATACACAGTTATATTAACATGAAAGAGGAATAGCCAGTTATATTAACATGAAAGAGGAATAGCCAGTTATATTAACATGAAAGAGGAATACACAGTTATATTAACATGAAAGAGGAATACACAGTTATATCAGTTATATTAACATGAAAGAGGAATAGCCAGTTATATTAACATGAAAGAGGAATACACAGTTATATCAGTTATATTAACATGAAAGAGGAATAGCCAGTTATATTAACATGAAAGAGGAATACACAGTTATATCAGTTATATTAACATGAAAGAGGAATACACAGTTATATTAACATGAAAGAGGAATACACAGTTATATTAACATGAAAGAGGAATACACAGTTATGTCAGTTATATTAACATGAAAGAGGAATACACAGTTATATTAACATGAAAGAGGAATAGCCAGTTATATTAACATGAAAGAGGAATACACAGTTATATTAACATGAAAGAGGAATACACAGTTATGTCAGTTATATTAACATGAAAGAGGAATAGCCAGTTATGTCAGTTATATTAACATGAAAGAGGAATACACAGTTATGTCAGTTATATTAACATGAAAGAGGAATACACAGTTATATTAACATGAAAGAGGAATAGCCAGTTATATTAACATGAAAGAGGAATACACAGTGGGAGATCCCCAGTCAACACTATATTACATTAGTTATATTAACATGAAAGAGGAATACACAGTTATATCAGTTATATTAACATGAAAGAGGAATACACAGTTATATTAACATGAAAGATGAATACACAGTTATATTAACATGAAAGAGGAATACACAGTTATATTAACATGAAAGAGGAATACACAGTTATGTCAGTTATATTAACATGAAAGAGGAATACACAGTTATATTAACATGAAAGAGGAATACACAGTTATATTAACATGAAAGAGGAATACACAGTTATATTAACATGAAAGAGGAATACACAGTTATATTAACATGAAAGAGGAATACACAGTTATGTCAGTTATATTAACATGAAAGAGGAATACACAGTTATATTAACATGAAAGAGGAATAGCCAGTTATATTAACATGAAAGAGGAATAGCCAGTTATATTAACATGAAAGAGGAATAGCCAGTTATATTAACATGAAAGAGGAATACACAGTTATATCAGTTATATTAACATGAAAGATGAATACACAGTTATATCAGTTATATTAACATGAAAGAGGAATACACAGTTATATCAGTTATATTAACATGAAAGAGGAATACACAGTTATATTAACATGAAAGATGAATACACAGTTATATTAACATGAAAGAGGAATACACAGTTATATTAACATGAAAGAGGAATAGCCAGTTATATTAACATGAAAGAGGAATACACAGTTATATTAACATGAAAGAGGAATACACAGTTATATCAGTTATATTAACATGAAAGAGGAATAGCCAGTTATATTAACATGAAAGATGAATACACAGTTATATCAGTTATATTAACATGAAAGATGAATACACAGTTATATTAACATGAAAGAGGAATAGCCAGTTATATTAACATGAAAGAGGAATACACAGTTATATTAACATGAAAGAGGAATACACAGTTATATCAGTTATATTAACATGAAAGATGAATACACAGTTATATCAGTTATATTAACATGAAAGAGGAATACACAGTTATATCAGTTATATTAACATGAAAGAGGAATAGCCAGTTATATTAACATGAAAGAGGAATAGCCAGTTATATTAACATGAAAGAGGAATAGCCAGTTATATTAACATGAAAGAGGAATACACAGTTATATTAACATGAAAGAGGAATACACAGTTATATCAGTTATATTGACATGAAAGAGGAATACACAGTTATATTAACATGAAAGAGGAATAGCCAGTTATATTAACATGAAAGAGGAATAGCCAGTTATATTAACATGAAAGAGGAATAGACAGTTATATCAGTTATATTAACATGGAAGAGGAATAGCCAGTTATATCAGTTATATTAACATGAAAGAGGAATACACAGTTATATTAACATGAAAGAGGAATAGCCAGTTATATTAACATGAAAGAGGAATAGCCAGTTATATTAACATGAAAGAGGAATAGACAGTTATATCAGTTATATAAACATGGAAGAGGAATAGCCAGTTATATCAGTTATATTAACATGAAAGAGGAATACACAGTTATATTAACATGAAAGAGGAATAGACAGTTATATTAACATGAAAGAGGAATACACAGTTATATTAACATGAAAGAGGAATACACAGTTATATCAGTTATATTAACATGAAAGAGGAATAGACAGTTATATTAACATGAAAGAGGAATAGCCAGTTATATTAACATGAAAGAGGAATACACAGTTATATTAACATGAAAGAGGAATACACAGTTATATTAACATGAAAGAGGAATAGCCAGTTATATTAACATGAAAGAGGAATAGCCAGTTATATTAACATGAAAGAGGAATACACAGTTATATTAACATGAAAGAGGAATACACAGTTATATTAACATGAAAGAGGAATACACAGTTATATTAACATGAAAGAGGAATACACAGTTATATTAACATGAAAGAGGAATACACAGTTATATCAGTTATATTAACATGAAAGAGGAATAGCCAGTTATATTAACATGAAAGAGGAATACACAGTTATATCAGTTATATTAACATGAAAGAGGAATAGCCAGTTATATTGACATGAAAGAGGAATACACAGTTATATCAGTTATATTAACATGAAAGAGGAATACACAGTTATATTAACATGAAAGAGGAATACACGGTTATATTAACATGAAAGAGGAATACACAGTTATGTCAGTTATATTAACATGAAAGAGGAATACACAGTTATATTAACATGAAAGAGGAATAGCCAGTTATATTAACATGAAAGAGGAATACACAGTTATATTAACATGAAAGAGGAATACACAGTTATGTCAGTTATATTAACATGAAAGAGGAATAGCCAGTTATGTCAGTTATATTAACATGAAAGAGGAATACACAGTTATGTCAGTTATATTAACATGAAAGAGGAATACACAGTTATATTAACATGAAAGAGGAATAGCCAGTTATATTAACATGAAAGAGGAATACACAGTGGGAGATCCCCAGTCAACACTATATTACATTAGTTATATTAACATGAAAGAGGAATACACAGTTATATTAACATGAAAGAGGAATACACAGTTATATTAACATGAAAGAGGAATACACAGTTATATTAACATGAAAGAGGAATACACAGTTATGTCAGTTATATTAACATGAAAGAGGAATACACAGTTATATTAACATGAAAGAGGAATAGCCAGTTATATTAACATGAAAGAGGAATAGCCAGTTATATTAACATGAAAGAGGAATAGCCAGTTATATTAACATGAAAGAGGAATACACAGTTATATCAGTTATATTAACATGAAAGATGAATACACAGTTATATCAGTTATATTAACATGAAAGAGGAATACACAGTTATATCAGTTATATTAACATGAAAGAGGAATACACAGTTATATTAACATGAAAGAGGAATACACAGTTATATCAGTTATATTAACATGAAAGAGGAATAGACAGTTATATTAACATGAAAGAGGAATAGCCAGTTATATTAACATGAAAGAGGAATACACAGTTATATTAACATGAAAGAGGAATACACAGTTATATTAACATGAAAGAGGAATAGCCAGTTATATTAACATGAAAGAGGAATAGCCAGTTATATTAACATGAAAGAGGAATACACAGTTATATTAACATGAAAGAGGAATACACAGTTATATTAACATGAAAGAGGAATACACAGTTATATTAACATGAAAGAGGAATACACAGTTATATTAACATGAAAGAGGAATACACAGTTATATCAGTTATATTAACATGAAAGAGGAATAGCCAGTTATATTAACATGAAAGAGGAATACACAGTTATATCAGTTATATTAACATGAAAGAGGAATAGCCAGTTATATTGACATGAAAGAGGAATACACAGTTATATCAGTTATATTAACATGAAAGAGGAATACACAGTTATATTAACATGAAAGAGGAATACACGGTTATATTAACATGAAAGAGGAATACACAGTTATGTCAGTTATATTAACATGAAAGAGGAATACACAGTTATATTAACATGAAAGAGGAATAGCCAGTTATATTAACATGAAAGAGGAATACACAGTTATATTAACATGAAAGAGGAATACACAGTTATGTCAGTTATATTAACATGAAAGAGGAATAGCCAGTTATGTCAGTTATATTAACATGAAAGAGGAATACACAGTTATGTCAGTTATATTAACATGAAAGAGGAATACACAGTTATATTAACATGAAAGAGGAATAGCCAGTTATATTAACATGAAAGAGGAATACACAGTGGGAGATCCCCAGTCAACACTATATTACATTAGTTATATTAACATGAAAGAGGAATACACAGTTATATTAACATGAAAGAGGAATACACAGTTATATTAACATGAAAGAGGAATACACAGTTATATTAACATGAAAGAGGAATACACAGTTATGTCAGTTATATTAACATGAAAGAGGAATACACAGTTATATTAACATGAAAGAGGAATAGCCAGTTATATTAACATGAAAGAGGAATAGCCAGTTATATTAACATGAAAGAGGAATAGCCAGTTATATTAACATGAAAGAGGAATACACAGTTATATCAGTTATATTAACATGAAAGATGAATACACAGTTATATCAGTTATATTAACATGAAAGAGGAATACACAGTTATATCAGTTATATTAACATGAAAGAGGAATACACAGTTATATTAACATGAAAGAGGAATACACAGTTATATCAGTTATATTAACATGAAAGAGGAATACACAGTTATATTAACATGAAAGATGAATACACAGTTATATTAACATGAAAGAGGAATACACAGTTATATTAACATGAAAGAGGAATAGCCAGTTATATTAACATGAAAGAGGAATACACAGTTATATTAACATGAAAGAGGAATACACAGTTATATCAGTTATATTAACATGAAAGAGGAATAGCCAGTTATATTAACATGAAAGATGAATACACAGTTATATCAGTTATATTAACATGAAAGATGAATACACAGTTATATTAACATGAAAGAGGAATAGCCAGTTATATTAACATGAAAGAGGAATACACAGTTATATTAACATGAAAGAGGAATACACAGTTATATCAGTTATATTAACATGAAAGATGAATACACAGTTATATCAGTTATATTAACATGAAAGAGGAATACACAGTTATATCAGTTATATTAACATGAAAGAGGAATAGCCAGTTATATTAACATGAAAGAGGAATAGCCAGTTATATTAACATGAAAGAGGAATAGCCAGTTATATTAACATGAAAGAGGAATACACAGTTATATTAACATGAAAGAGGAATACACAGTTATATCAGTTATATTAACATGAAAGAGGAATAGCCAGTTATATTAACATGAAAGAGGAATAGCCAGTTATATTAACATGAAAGAGGAATAGCCAGTTATATTAACATGAAAGAGGAATAGCCAGTTATATTAACATGAAAGAGGAATAGCCAGTTATATTAACATGAAAGAGGAATAGCCAGTTATATTAACATGAAAGAGGAATACACAGTTATATTAACATGAAAGAGGAATAGACAGTTATATTAACATGAAAGAGGAATACACAGTTATATTAACATGAAAGAGGAATACACAGTTATATCAGTTATATTAACATGAAAGAGGAATAGACAGTTATATTAACATGAAAGAGGAATAGCCAGTTATATTAACATGAAAGAGGAATACACAGTTATATTAACATGAAAGAGGAATACACAGTTATATTAACATGAAAGAGGAATAGCCAGTTATATTAACATGAAAGAGGAATAGCCAGTTATATTAACATGAAAGAGGAATACACAGTTATATTAACATGAAAGAGGAATACACAGTTATATTAACATGAAAGAGGAATACACAGTTATATTAACATGAAAGAGGAATACACAGTTATATTAACATGAAAGAGGAATACACAGTTATATCAGTTATATTAACATGAAAGAGGAATAGCCAGTTATATTAACATGAAAGAGGAATACACAGTTATATCAGTTATATTAACATGAAAGAGGAATAGCCAGTTATATTGACATGAAAGAGGAATACACAGTTATATCAGTTATATTAACATGAAAGAGGAATACACAGTTATATTAACATGAAAGAGGAATACACGGTTATATTAACATGAAAGAGGAATACACAGTTATGTCAGTTATATTAACATGAAAGAGGAATACACAGTTATATTAACATGAAAGAGGAATAGCCAGTTATATTAACATGAAAGAGGAATACACAGTTATATTAACATGAAAGAGGAATACACAGTTATGTCAGTTATATTAACATGAAAGAGGAATAGCCAGTTATGTCAGTTATATTAACATGAAAGAGGAATACACAGTTATGTCAGTTATATTAACATGAAAGAGGAATACACAGTTATATTAACATGAAAGAGGAATAGCCAGTTATATTAACATGAAAGAGGAATACACAGTGGGAGATCCCCAGTCAACACTATATTACATTAGTTATATTAACATGAAAGAGGAATACACAGTTATATTAACATGAAAGAGGAATACACAGTTATATTAACATGAAAGAGGAATACACAGTTATATTAACATGAAAGAGGAATACACAGTTATGTCAGTTATATTAACATGAAAGAGGAATACACAGTTATATTAACATGAAAGAGGAATAGCCAGTTATATTAACATGAAAGAGGAATAGCCAGTTATATTAACATGAAAGAGGAATAGCCAGTTATATTAACATGAAAGAGGAATACACAGTTATATCAGTTATATTAACATGAAAGATGAATACACAGTTATATCAGTTATATTAACATGAAAGAGGAATACACAGTTATATCAGTTATATTAACATGAAAGAGGAATACACAGTTATATTAACATGAAAGAGGAATACACAGTTATATCAGTTATATTAACATGAAAGAGGAATAGACAGTTATATTAACATGAAAGAGGAATAGCCAGTTATATTAACATGAAAGAGGAATACACAGTTATATTAACATGAAAGAGGAATACACAGTTATATTAACATGAAAGAGGAATAGCCAGTTATATTAACATGAAAGAGGAATAGCCAGTTATATTAACATGAAAGAGGAATACACAGTTATATTAACATGAAAGAGGAATACACAGTTATATTAACATGAAAGAGGAATACACAGTTATATTAACATGAAAGAGGAATACACAGTTATATTAACATGAAAGAGGAATACACAGTTATATCAGTTATATTAACATGAAAGAGGAATAGCCAGTTATATTAACATGAAAGAGGAATACACAGTTATATCAGTTATATTAACATGAAAGAGGAATAGCCAGTTATATTGACATGAAAGAGGAATACACAGTTATATCAGTTATATTAACATGAAAGAGGAATACACAGTTATATTAACATGAAAGAGGAATACACGGTTATATTAACATGAAAGAGGAATACACAGTTATGTCAGTTATATTAACATGAAAGAGGAATACACAGTTATATTAACATGAAAGAGGAATAGCCAGTTATATTAACATGAAAGAGGAATACACAGTTATATTAACATGAAAGAGGAATACACAGTTATGTCAGTTATATTAACATGAAAGAGGAATAGCCAGTTATGTCAGTTATATTAACATGAAAGAGGAATACACAGTTATGTCAGTTATATTAACATGAAAGAGGAATACACAGTTATATTAACATGAAAGAGGAATAGCCAGTTATATTAACATGAAAGAGGAATACACAGTGGGAGATCCCCAGTCAACACTATATTACATTAGTTATATTAACATGAAAGAGGAATACACAGTTATATTAACATGAAAGAGGAATACACAGTTATATTAACATGAAAGAGGAATACACAGTTATATTAACATGAAAGAGGAATACACAGTTATGTCAGTTATATTAACATGAAAGAGGAATACACAGTTATATTAACATGAAAGAGGAATAGCCAGTTATATTAACATGAAAGAGGAATAGCCAGTTATATTAACATGAAAGAGGAATAGCCAGTTATATTAACATGAAAGAGGAATACACAGTTATATCAGTTATATTAACATGAAAGATGAATACACAGTTATATCAGTTATATTAACATGAAAGAGGAATACACAGTTATATCAGTTATATTAACATGAAAGAGGAATACACAGTTATATTAACATGAAAGAGGAATACACAGTTATATCAGTTATATTAACATGAAAGAGGAATACACAGTTATATTAACATGAAAGATGAATACACAGTTATATTAACATGAAAGAGGAATACACAGTTATATTAACATGAAAGAGGAATAGCCAGTTATATTAACATGAAAGAGGAATACACAGTTATATTAACATGAAAGAGGAATACACAGTTATATCAGTTATATTAACATGAAAGAGGAATAGCCAGTTATATTAACATGAAAGATGAATACACAGTTATATCAGTTATATTAACATGAAAGATGAATACACAGTTATATTAACATGAAAGAGGAATAGCCAGTTATATTAACATGAAAGAGGAATACACAGTTATATTAACATGAAAGAGGAATACACAGTTATATCAGTTATATTAACATGAAAGATGAATACACAGTTATATCAGTTATATTAACATGAAAGAGGAATACACAGTTATATCAGTTATATTAACATGAAAGAGGAATAGCCAGTTATATTAACATGAAAGAGGAATAGCCAGTTATATTAACATGAAAGAGGAATAGCCAGTTATATTAACATGAAAGAGGAATACACAGTTATATTAACATGAAAGAGGAATACACAGTTATATCAGTTATATTAACATGAAAGAGGAATAGCCAGTTATATTAACATGAAAGAGGAATAGCCAGTTATATTAACATGAAAGAGGAATAGCCAGTTATATTAACATGAAAGAGGAATAGCCAGTTATATTAACATGAAAGAGGAATAGCCAGTTATATTAACATGAAAGAGGAATAGCCAGTTATATTAACATGAAAGAGGAATACACAGTGGGCGATCCCCAGTCAACACTATATTACATTATTTATATTAACATGAAAGAGGAATAGATAAAGCAAACTGTGCATGTCTGGCTTACCATCACAGTCAGTTATTGGATTCAACATGTCAGCCAGCTCCAGCTAAAGGAAGACATTGCCAAGCTATTTGGTTGCCCTGAATTCATGTGTTGTAGAGTAGGGCTTGTCTGAGCAGTAAACTGAGATCGCTTTGTGTCTGTCCCCAGGCTAGTGTACCAGTAACATCAAAACACAACAAATACCGTAAATATAGCTGCTCCCTAAACTCCTTCTGAGGGAGAAAAAAAAAACCCTGTATGGAGAACAACCAGGAAGAAAACAGAAGAAACTCTCTCACACACACACACACACACACACACACACACACACACACACACTAGTCACCCCGTTAGGTCTCTGTGAGGTCTTTTATTCATTCATTAATCTAACAGACACTATCAAAGCTGCCTAAACTCTTTTTTTAAAGGCTTCACTTCACTAAAGGCTCTCCTACCTGTTTCCCTACTGTATTTTATTTTATTTATTTATTTTGCTCCTTTGCACCCCATTATTTTTATTTCTACTTTGCACATTCTTCCACTGCAAATCTACCATTCCAGTGTTTTACTTGCTATATTGTATTTACTTTGCCACCATGGCTTTTTTTTTGTTGCCTTTACCTCCCTTCTCACCTCATTTGCTCACATCGTATATAGACTTGTTTATACTGTATTATTGACTGTATGTTTGTTTTACTCCATGTGTAACTCTGTGTTGTTGTTTGTGTCGAACTGCTTTGCTTTATCTTGGCCAGGTCGCAGTTATGAACGAAAACTTGTTCTCAACTAGCCTACCCTGGTTAAATAAATGGGAAATAAAAGAGTCTGATAGAGAGAGAGAGGCATAGGGAGAGAGGAGAACCCATTGAAGAACCATTTTTGGTTCCTTGGAGAACCATTTTTGGTTCCAGGTAGAATCATTTTTGGTTCCAGGTAGAATCATTTTTGGTTCCAGGTAGAATCATTTTTGGTTCCAGGTAGAATCATTTTTGGTTCCAGGTAGAATCATTTTTGGTTCCAGGTAGAATCATTTTTGGTTCCAGGTAGAATAATTGTTGGTTCCTGGTAGAACCCTCTGTGGAAAGGGTTCTACCAGGAACCAAAAAGGGTTCTTCAAAGGGTTCTCCTCACTGTCTATGCCTCTCTCTCTATCAGTCTCTGTCTATGCCTCTCTCTCTCTATCAGTCTCTGTCTATGCCTCTCTCTCTCTATCAGTCTCTGTCTATGCCTCTCTCTCTATCAGTCTCTGTATATGCCTCTCTCTCTCTATCAGTCTCTGTCTATGCCTCTCTCTCTATCAGTCTCTGTCTATGCCTCTCTCTCTATCTGTCTCTGTCTATGCCTCTCTCTCTATCAGTCTCTGTCTATGCCTCTCTCTCTATCAGTCTCTGTCTATGCCTCTCTCTCTATCAGTCTCTGCTATGCCTCTCTCTCTATCAGTCTCTGTCTATGCCTCTCTCTCTATCAGTCTCTGTCTATGCCTCTCTCTCTATCAGTCTCTGTCTATGCCTCTCTCTATATCAGTCTCTCCCTATGCCTCTCTCTCTATCAGTCTCTGTCTATGCCTCTCTCTCTATCAGTCTCTGTCTATGCCTCTCTCTCTATCAGTCTCTGTCTATGCCTCTCTCTCTATCAGTCTCTGTCTATGCCTCTCTCTCTATCAGTCTCTGTCTATGCCTCTCTCTCTATCAGTCTCTGTCTATGCCTCTCTCTCTATCAGTCTCTGTCTATGCCTCTCTCTCTCTGTCTGCTATGCCTCTCTCTCTATCAGTCTCTGTCTATGCCTCTCTCTCTATCAGTCTCTGTCTATGCCTCTCTCTCTATCAGTCTCTCCCTATGCCTCTCTCTCTATCAGTCTCTGTCTATGCCTCTCTCTCTATCAGTCTCTGTCTATGCCTCTCTCTCTATCAGTCTCTCCCTATGCCTCTCTCTCTATCAGTCTCTGTCTATGCCTCTCTCTCTATCAGTCTCTCCCTATGCCTCTCTCTCTGTCAGTCTCTCCCTATGCCTCTCTCTCTATCAGTCTCTGTCTATGCCTCTCTCTCTATCAGTCTCTCCCTATGCCTCTCTCTCTGTCAGTCTCTCCCTATGCCTCTCTCTCTATCAGTCTCTGTCTATGTCTCTCTCTCTATCAGTCTCTCCCTATGCCTCTCTCTCTATCAGTCTCTGCTATGCCTCTCTCTCTATCAGTCTCTGCTATGCCTCTCTCTCTATCAGTCTCTCCCTATGCCTCTCTCTCTATCAGTCTCTCCCTATGCCTCTCTCTCTATCAGTCTCTGTCTATGCCTCTCTCTCTATCAGTCTCTCCCTATGCCTCTCTCTCTATCAGTCTCTGTCTATGCCTCTCTCTCTATCAGTCTCTGTCTATGCCTCTCTCTCTATCAGTCTCTGTCTATGCCTCTCTCTCTATCAGTCTCTGTCTATGCCTCTCTCTCTATCAGTCTCTGTCTATGCCTCTCTCTCTATCAGTCTCTGTCTATGCCTCTCTCTCTATCAGTCTCTGTCTATGCCTCTCTCTCTATCAGTCTCTGTCTATGCCTCTCTCTCTATCAGTCTCTCCCTATGCCTCTCTCTCTATCAGTCTCTGTCTATGCCTCTCTCTCTATCAGTCTCTCCCTATGCCTCTCTCTCTATCAGTCTCTGTCTATGCCTCTCTCTCTATCAGTCTCTCCCTATGCCTCTCTCTCTATCAGTCTCTGTCTATGCCTCTCTCTCTATCAGTCTCTGTCTATGCCTCTCTCTCTATCAGTCTCTGTCTATGCCTCTCTCTCTATCAGTCTCTCCCTATGCCTCTCTCTCTATCAGTCTCTGCTATGCCTCTCTCTCTATCAGTCTCTGTCTATGCCTCTCTCTCTATCAGTCTCTCCCTATGCCTCTCTCTCTATCAGTCTCTGTCTATGCCTCTCTCTCTATCAGTCTCTGTCTATGCCTCTCTCTCTATCAGTCTCTGTCTATGCCTCTCTCTCTATCAGTCTCTGTCTATGCCTCTCTCTCTATCATTCTCTGTCTATGCCTCTCTCTCTATCAGTCTCTGTCTATGTCTCTCTCTCTATCAGTCTCTGTCTATGCCTCTCTCTCTATCAGTCTCTGTCTATGCCTCTCTCTCTATCAGTCTCTGTCTATGCCTCTCTCTCTATCAGTATCTGTCTATGCCTCTCTCTCTATCAGTCTCTGTCTATGTCTCTCTCTCTATCAGTCTCTGTCTATGCCTCTCTCTCTATCAGTCTCTGTCTATGCCTCTCTCTCTATCAGTCTCTGTCTATGCCTCTCTCTCTATCAGTCTCTGTCTATGCCTCTCTCTCTATCAGTCTCTGTCTATGCCTCTCTCTCTATCAGTCTCTGTCTATGCCTCTCTCTCTATCAGTCTCTGTCTATGCCTCTCTCTCTATCAGTCTCTGTCTATGCCTCTCTCTCTATCAGTCTCTGTCTATGCCTCTCTCTCTATCAGTCTCTGTCTATGCCTCTCTCTCTCTATCAGTCTCTGTCTATGCCTCTCTCTCTATCAGTCTCTGTCTATGCCTCTCTCTCTATCAGTCTCTGTCTATGCCTCTCTCTCTATCAGTCTCTGTCTATGCCTCTCTCTCTATCAGTCTCTGTCTATGCCTCTCTCTCTATCAGTCTCTGTCTATGCCTCTCTCTCTATCAGTCTCTGTCTATGCCTCTCTCTCTATCAGTCTCTGTGTATGCCTCTCTCTCTGTCTCTGCTATGCCTCTCTCTCTATCTGTCTCTGTCTATGCCTCTCTCTCTATCAGTCTCTGTCTATGCCTCTCTCTCTATCAGTCTCTGTCTATGCCTCTCTCTCTCTATCAGTCTCTGTCTATGCCTCTCTCTCTATCAGTCTCTGTCTATGTCTCTCTCTCTATCAGTCTCTGTCTATGCCTCTCTCTCTATCTGTCTCTGTCTATGCCTCTCTCTCTATCAGTCTCTGTGTATGCCTCTCTCTCTGTCTCTGCTATGCCTCTCTCTCTATCTGTCTCTGCTATGCCTCTCTCTCTCTATCTGTCTCTGTCTTTGTCTCCCTCTCTCTCTCTCTATAAATAAACACACCAACTCAGGCAACACTGGAGGATTTGTACAGGGTTTAGCAGAGCTCTGCAGCTCGTAATACAGTACCGTCACACATTCTCCTGTGACTGCTGGGAGCACCACACCTGCTTCCTCACCTCTGATCTCCACAGCACCATCACTCTCCTGTGACTGCTGGGAGCACCACACCTGCTTCCTCACCTCTGATCTCCACAGCACCATCACTCTCCTGTGACTGCTGGGAGCACCACACCTACTTCCTCACCTCTGATCTCCACAGCACCATCACTCTCCTGTGACTGCTGGGAGCACCACACCTGCTTCCTCACCTCTGATCTCCACAGCACCATCACTCTCCTGTGACTGCTGGGAGCACCACACCTGCTTCCTCACCTCTGATCTCCACAGCACCATCACTCTCCTGTGACTGCTGGGAGCACCACACCTGCTTCCTCACCTCTGATCTCCACAGCATGCTAATGTTACTCTAGCATCTTGAGTCACCCTAATCCATTTATACTGCACTACTTTTGACCAGAGCCGTATAAAATATATTTTGATTTGTTTAACACTTTTTTGATTACTACATGATTCCATATGCATTATTTCATCGTTTTGATGTCTTCAATCCAAACTATTGACTGGTACTGTATAAATAGGGAATATTGTGCCATTTGGGACATAAACTGTTTCAGATTAATGGAAGCTCTGTTGTTGAAATGTCTCCCTGTGTCCCCTCTGTTGTTGAAATGTCTCCCTCTGTCCCCTCTGTAGTTGAAATGTCTCCCTCTGGCTCCTCTGTAGTTGAAATGTCTCCCTCTGGCTCCTCTGTTGTTGAAATGTCTCCCTCTGTCCCCTCTGTTGTTGAAATGTCTCCCTCTGTCCCCTCTGTTGTCAAAATGTCTCCCTCTGTCCCCTCTGTTGTTGAAATGTCTCCCTCTGTCTCCTCTGTTGTCGAAATGTCTCCCTCTGACCCCTCTGTTGTTGAAATGTCTCCCTCTGTAGTTGAAATGTCTCCCTCTGTCCCCTCTGTAGTTGAAATGTCTCCCTCTGTCCCCTCTGTAGTTGAAATGTCTCCCTCTGTCCCCCCTGTCCCCTCTGTTGTTGAAATGTCTCCCTCTGTCCCCTCTGTAGTTGAAATGTCTCCCTCTGTCCCCTCTGTAGTTGAAATGTCTCCCTCTGTCCCCTCTGTTGTTGAAATGTCTCCCTCTGTCTCCTCTGTTGTCGAAATGTCTCCCTCTGACCCCTCTGTTGTTGAAATGTCTCCCTCTGTAGTTGAAATGTCTCCCTCTGTCCCATCTGTAGTTGAAAAGTCTCCCTCTGTCCCCCCTGTCCCCTCTGTTGTTGAAATGTCTCCCTCTGTCCCCTCTGTAGTTGAAATGTCTCCCTCTGTAGTTGAAATGTCTCCCTCTGTCCCCTCTGTAGTTGAAATGTCTCCCTCTGTCCCCCCTGTAGTTGAAATGTCTCCCTCTGCCCCCTCTGTAGTTGAAATGTCTCCCTCTGTCCCCTCTGTTGTTGAAATGTCTCCCTCTGTCCCCTCTATAGGAAGGCTGATGAAAGCCTGCAGGCCAGAAAGATACCTTTCTCTTTGTGAAAACACTTAGTAAGTTTGTGGATGCTTTTCCATCCAAGTCACTGTACCAATGGAACTGCTCTCTTTAGTTGTGGTTTGCCAATACGCCACAATGCTACATCAGTTATCCACCCTGTATGTACTTTCCTCTGTCTGTTTGTCTAAATGTAGGTCCGTCTCTCTAACCCACAGGGCCTGTATATAACAGCAGATTAAGGTGGAGAAGACCTGTATATAACAGCAGATTAAGGTGGAGGAGGCCTGTATATAACAGCAGATGAAAGGTGGAGGAGGGAAGGGGGAGGAGAGGAGGGGGGAGGATAGGAGGGGGGAGGAGAGAAGGGGGGAGGAGAGGAGGTGGGAGTAGAGGAGAGGAGGGGAGAGAAGGGGGAGGAGAGAAGGGGGAGGAGAGGAGAGGAGAGGAGAGAAGGGGGAGTAGAGGAGGTGGAGGAGAGGAAAAGAGGAGAGGAAAGTGGAAGGGGAGGGGGAGGAGAGGAGAGGAAAGTGGAAGGGGAGGGGGAGGAGAGGAGAGGAAAGTGGAAGGGGAGGGGGAGGAGAGGAGAGGAAAGTGGAAGGGGAGGGGGAGGGGGATGAAGGATGTAAATCAAACTTGACGTGCCATGATGCCGGGAAAACGCTGCGAGAACACAAGGGCGCGGTAACCTTGGCGATAAAAGACTGCCCCGCCCGCCACTGTACCAATAAAAGGGGTTTTGAATCATTTAAGGGACTGTAGCCAGAGTGTCTGAGCCAAGGCTAGATAACCTCTTTCATATGACAGGATGACTGGCCATCCACCCCAAGAGAACGTCTCTTATGCATGTTGTACTAATTACTAGGAACAATGTGAATAATCAGTAAAAAAAAAAGCTGGTGTATATTTGATGAGCTCTGAGTAGCCAGAGACAAGCCCTCCAGACGAAGACACTATCATCCTGGAAGTTAATTGAATAAGCCTTTGTTGCTGCATCTCATTAAGACTAAGGCTAATATTATTAAATATTATTAAATGGAGAGAGAAGCAGTCACGTGTATTAATCACAACACGAGACAACCTCAGTCTGAATGCTGTTAGAATCACTAACACATTGTCTCTAATGTTCTAACTAACTATATAACTATGTCAGCACATAGCCAAGAAATAAAACGACTTTACAGAGAAGTGTTAGGGGTAGTCAGAAGGTATGGATGGGGCTAGCAGTATGTACACATTCCTTCACTTCTCTCCTCTTCCCTTTTCTCCTCTTCCCTTCTCTCCTCTCCTCTCCTCCTCTCCTCTCCTCTCCTCTCCTCTCCTCTCCTCTCCTCTCCTCTTCCCTTCCCTTCTCTCCTCTTCACACCTCTTCCCTTCTCTCCTCTCGTCTTCCCTTCTCACCTCTTCCCTTCTCTCCTCTTCTCACCTCTTCCCTTCTCTCCTCTTCTCACCTCTTCCCTTCTCTCCTCTTCTCACCTCTTCCCTTCTCTCCTCTTCTCATCTCTTCCCTTCTCTCCTCTCCTCTCCTCTTCTCACCTCTTCCCTTCTCTCCTCTTCTCACCTCTTCTCACCTCTTCCCTTCTCTCCTCTTCTCACCTCTTCCCTTCTCTCCTCTTCTCACCTCTTCCCTTCTCTCCTCTTCTCACCTCTTCCCTTCTCTCCTCTTCTCACCTCTTCCCTTCTCATCTCTTCCCTTCTCTCCTCTCCTCTTCTCACCTCTTCCCTTCTCTCCTCTTCTCACCTCTTCCCTTCTCTCCTCTTCTCACCTCTTCCCTTCTCTCCTCTTCTCATCTCTTCTCTCCTCTTCTCATCTCTTCTCTCCTCTCCTCTTCTCACCTCTTCCCTTCTCTCCTCTTCTCTTCTCCTCTTCTCTACTCTTCTCTACTCTTCCCTTCTCTTCTCTCCTCTCCTGTATTACGTAGCTGTAAAACTTCTTCGGGTTCGGTGTCCCTTAAACGTGGCAGTTGAGCTAACGTAGGCTATTGTGATTAGCATGAGGTTGTTAGTCTAACTGCACTGTCCAATTTACAGTAGCTATTACAGTGAAATAATACCATGCTATTGTTTGAGGAGAGAGCACAGTTATGAAAATGAAAAGTTATTAATGAAGTCTCCTCTCCTGTAGCTTGTAGCTGTTAAACAATGTAGTCTTCTCTCCTGTAGCTTGTAGCTTGTAGCTGTTAAACAATGTTAATGTAGTCTTCTCTTCTCTCCTGTAGCTTGTAGCTGTTAATATGGCTGCAATCCCGTTAACGGGAGCGATATGACAACAGCCAGTCAAAGTGTAGGGCGCCAATTTCAAAACATCAAAAATCTCATAATTAAAATTCCTCAAACATACATGTATCTCATACCAATTTAAAGCTAATCTCGTTGTTAAACCCACCACAGTGTCAGAGTTCAAATAGGCTTTACAGCAAAAGCACCACAAACGATTATGTTAGGTCACCACATAGCCACAGAAAAACACAGCAGTTTTTCCAGCCAGTCACAAAAACCACACATAGAGATACAAATTAATCACTAACCTTTGATGATCTTCATCAGATGACACTCATAGGACTTCATGTTACACAATACATGTATGTTTTGTTTGATAAAGTTAATATTTATCAAAATAGGAGTTTACATTGGCACGTTGCATTCACTAGTTCCTAAAACATCCAGTGATTTTGCATAGCCACGTCTTTCAACATAAATACTCATCATAAATGTAGATGATAATACAAGTTATACACATGGAATTATAGATATACCTCTCCTTAATGCAACCGCTGTGTCACATTTCAAAAAAACTTTACGGAAAAAGAAACCCATGCAATAATCTGAGACGGCGCTCAGAAGTAAAAATCACAATGGCGTCAACATAAACAAGAAATTACATGATAAATCAAATCAAATCAAATTTATTTATATAGCCCTTCGTACATCAGCTGATATCTCAAAGTGCTGTACAGAAACCCAGCCTAAAACCCCAAACAGCAAGCAATGCAGGTGTAGAAGCACGGTGGCTAGGAAAAACTCCCTAGAAAGGCCAAAACCTAGGAAGAAACCTAGAGAGGAACCAGTGGCCAGTCCTCTTCTGGCTGTGCCGGGTGGAGATTATAACAAAACATGGTCAAGATGTTCAAATGTTCATAAATGACCAGCATGGTTGAATAATAATAAGGCAGAACAGTTGAAACTATAAATATTCCCTTACCTTTGATGATCTACATCAGAAAGCACTCCAGGAATCCCAGGTCCACAATAAATGTTTGTTTTGTTCGATAATATCCGTTATTTATGTCCAAATACCTTCTTTTGTTAGCGCGTTTGGTATACATATCCAAACGTTCATTCTGGTCAGCGTTACATCGGACAAAAACTTTAAAAAGTTATATTACAGGTCGAAGAAACATTTCAAACTAAGTACAGAATCAATCATTAGGATGTTTTTAACATATAGCTTCAATAAAGTTCCAACCGGAGTATTCCTTCGTGTCTTCATGAGCAATGGAACGCAAGTGACTACCGTGAGGAATAAGCGTGATCAGAAAATGGCTGCTTCTCAGACACCTGATACATTCTGCTCTCATTCACTCCCACAACAACGTAGAAGTCTCATTCAAATTTCTATTGATGGTTGACGTCTAGTGAAACCCCAAGGAAGTGCATTAATATCTCAAGGGGATTTCTTTGGGGACTCTGGTGAATCCATACAAAGCTCAGATTTCTCACTTCCTGTTTTGATTTCTCCTCAGGATTTTGCCTGGCACATGAGTTCTGTTATACTCACAGACATCATTCAAACAGTTTTAGAAACATTGTTTTCTATCCAATACTAATAATAATATGCATATATTAGCAACTGAGACTGAGGAGCAGGCCGTTTACTTTGGGCAGCTTATTCATCCAAGCTACTCAATACTGCCCACCAGTCATAAGAAGTTAAACAATGTTAATGTAGTCTCCTCTCCTGTAGCTTGTAGCTGTTAAACAATGTTAATGTGGTCTCCTCTCCTGTAGCTTGTAGCTGTTAAACAATGATAATGTAGTCTCCTCTTCTCTCCTGTAGCTTGTAGCTGTTAAACAATGATAATGTAGTCTCCTCTCCTGTAGCTTGTAGCTGTTAAACAATGATAATGTAGTCTTCTCTCCTCTCCTGTAGCTTGTAGCTGTTAAACAATGTTAATGTAGTCTCCTCTCCTGTAGCTTGTAGCTGTTAAACAATGTTAATGTAGTCTCCTCTCCTGTAGCTTGTAGCTGTTAAACAATGTTAATGTAGTCTCCTCTCCTGTAGCTTGTAGCTGTTAAACAATGTTAAATGTAGTCTCCTCTTCTCTCCTGTAGCTTGTAGCTGTTAAACAATGTTAATGTAGTCTCCTCTCCTGTAGCTTGTAGCTGTTAAACAATGTTAATGTAGTCTCCTCTCCTGTAGCTTGTAGCTGTTAAACAATGTTAATGTAGTCTCCTCTCCTCTCCTGTAGCTTGTAGCTGTTAAACAATGATAATGTAGTCTCCTCTCCTGTAGCTTGTAGCTGTTAAACAATGATAATGTAGTCTTCTCTCCTCTCCTGTAGCTTGTAGCTGTTAAACAATGATAATGTAGTCTCCTCTCCTGTAGCTTGTAGCTGTTAAACAATGTTAATGTAGTCTCCTCTCCTGTAGCTTGTAGCTGTTAAACAATGTTAATGTAGTCTCCTCTCCTGTAGCTTGTAGCTGTTAAACAATGATAATGTAGTCTCCTCTCCTCTCCTGTAGCTTGTAGCTGTTAAACAATGTTAATGTAGTCTCCTCTCCTGTAGCTTGTAGCTGTTAAACAATGTTAATGTAGTCTCCTCTCCTGTAGCTTGTAGCTGTTAAACAATGTTAAATGTAGTCTCCTCTCCTGTAGCTTGTAGCTGTTAAACAATGTTAATGTAGTCTCCTCTCCTGTAGCTTGTAGCTGTTAAACAATGTTAATGTAGTCTCCTCTCCTGTAGCTTGTAGCTGTTAAACAATGTTAAATGTAGTCTCCTCTTCTCTCCTGTAGCTTGTAGCTGTTAAACAATGATAATGTAGTCTCCTCTCCTGTAGCTTGTAGCTGTTAAACAATGTTAATGTAGTCTCCTCTCCTGTAGCTTGTAGCTGTTAAACAATGTTAATGTAGTCTCCTCTCCTGTAGCTTGTAGCTGTTAAACAATGTTAATGTAGTCTCCTCTCCTGTAGCTTGTAGCTGTTAAACAATGTTAAATGTAGTCTCCTCTCCTGTAGCTTGTAGCTGTTAAACAATGTTAATGTAGTCTCCTCTTCTCTCCTGTAGCTTGTAGCTGTTAAACAATGTTAAATGTAGTCTCCTCTCCTGTAGCTTGTAGCTGTTAAACAATGTTAAATGTAGTCTCCTCTTCTCTCCTGTAGCTTGTAGCTGTTAAACAATGATAATGTAGTCTCCTCTCCTCTCCTGTAGCTTGTAGCTGTTAAACAATGATAATGTAGTCTCCTCTCCTGTAGCTTGTAGCTGTTAAACAATGTTAAATGTAGTCTCCTCTTCTCTCCTGTAGCTTGTAGCTGTTAAACAATGATAATGTAGTCTCCTCTCCTCTCCTGTAGCTTGTAGCTGTTAAACAATGATAATGTAGTCTCCTCTCCTCTCCTGTAGCTTGTAGCTGTTAAACAATGATAATGTAGTCTCCTCTCCTGTAGCTTGTAGCTGTTAAACAATGTTAAATGTAGTCTCCTCTTCTCTCCTGTAGCTTGTAGCTGTTAAACAATGATAATGTAGTCTCCTCTCCTGTAGCTTGTAGCTGTTAAACAATGTTAAATGTAGTCTCCTCTTCTCTCCTGTAGCTTGTAGCTGTTAAACAATGATAATGTAGTCTCCTCTCCTCTCCTGTAGCTTGTAGCTGTTAAACAATGTTAAATGTAGTCTCCTCTTCTCTCCTGTAGCTTGTAGCTGTTAAACAATGTTAATGTAGTCTCCTCTCCTGTAGCTTGTAGCTGTTAAACAATGTTAAATGTAGTCTCCTCTCCTGTAGCTTGTAGCTGTTAAACAATGTTAATGTAGTCTCCTCTCCTGTAGCTTGTAGCTGTTAAACAATGTTAATGTAGTCTCCTCTCCTGTAGCTTGTAGCTGTTAAACAATGTTAATGTAGTCTCCTCTCCTGTAGCTTGTAGCTGTTAAACAATGTTAAATGTAGTCTCCTCTCCTGTAGCTTGTAGCTGTTAAACAATGTTAATGTAGTCTCCTCTCCTGTAGCTTGTAGCTGTTAAACAATGTTAAATGTAGTCTCCTCTTCTCTCCTTTAGCTTGTAGCTGTTAAACAATGTTAAATGTAGTCTCCTCTCCTCTCCTGTAGCTTGTAGCTGTTAAACAATGATAATGTAGTCTCCTCTCCTGTAGCTTGTAGCTGTTAAACAATGTTAAATGTAGTCTCCTCTTCTCTCCTGTAGCTTGTAGCTGTTAAACAATGTTAAATGTAGTCCCCTCTTCTCTCCTGTAGCTTGTAGCTGTTAAACAATGTTAAATGTAGTCTCCTCTTCTCTCCTGTAGCTTGTAGCTGTTAAACAATGTTAAATGTAGTCTCCTCTTCTCTCCTGTAGCTTGTAGCTGTTAAACAATGATAATGTAGTCTCCTCTTCTCTCCTGTAGCTTGTAGCTGTTAAACAATGATAATGTAGTCTCCTCTCCTGTAGCTTGTAGCTGTTAAACAATGATAATGTAGTCTCCTCTCCTGTAGCTTGTAGCTGTTAAACAATGATAATGTAGTCTCCTCTCCTGTAGCTTGTAGCTGTTAAACAATGAGAATGTATGCTTTATGTTCTGGTGTCTGGACTGAAGACAAAAACATCTGAACTTTAAGTTTGTAGGTTAATTTAGTTCCTTCCAAAGTGGAGAGCCCTTGGACTGTTTAACATTAATTCTTAAGTAGCTATTTTTTAAGAAGCCAAAAGGGTGTGTGAGGTGTAATAAATCTTACAGCCAGGATCCCCCGAGTCATGCTGGGGTTTCTAAACACACTAAAACACACACACACATACAAGCATGCACACACACACACACACACACACACAGACACAGACACAGACACAGACACAGACACAGACAGACACACACACACACACACACACACACACAGACACAGGCACACACACACACACATATACACACACACACATTATTAAAACAGCAGCTGTGTGTGGGGCCCATGGCTAAGAGGGATAGAGAAAAACGAGGTATGCCCTTCACCTAAATTAAACTTGAGGCCATGGGCCAAATAGAATTTGGGATTCTATCAAATTTAACAAAGAGGGAAATGTGTCGGAAGAGGTTCAATCTAATTACATCAACATAGAACTATAACACTGATTAACATAGAACTATAACGCTGATTAACATAGAACTATAACACTGATTAACATAGAACTATAACGCTGATTAACATAGAACTATAACACTGATTAACATAGAACTATAACACTGATTAACATAGAACTATAACACTGATTAACATAGAACTATACCACTGATTCATATAGAACTATAACACTGATTAACATAGAACTATAACGCTGATTAACATAGAACTATAACACTGAACATTACATTAACATAGAATTATAGCAATGAACATTACATTAACATAGAACTATAACACTGATTAACATAGAACTATAACACTGAACATTACATTAACATAGAACTATAGCAATGAACATTACATTAACATAGAACTATAGCAATAAACATTACATTAACATAGAACTATAGCAATGAACATTACATTAACATAGAACTATAACACTGATTAACATAGAACTATAACACTGAACATTACATTAACATAGAACTATAACACTGATTAACATAGAACTATAACACTGAACATTAACATAGAACTATAACAGTGAACATTACATTAACATAGAACTATAACACTGAACATTAACATAGAACTATAACACTGAAGATTAACATAGAACTATAATACTGAACAATACATTAACATAGAACTATAACACTAAACATTAACATAGAACTATAACACTGAACAATACATTAACATAGAACTATAACACTAAACATTAACATAGAACTATAACACTGATTAACATAGAACTATACCACTGAACATTAACATAGAACTATAACACTGAACATTACATTAACATAGAACTATAACACTGAACAATACATTAACATAGAACTATAACACTGAACAATACATTAACATAGAACTATAACACTGAACATTAACATAGAACTATAACACTGAACAATCCATTAACATAGAACTATAACACTGAACATTAACATAGAACTATAACACTGAACATTAACATAGAACTATAACACTGAACATTAACATAGAACTATAACACTGAACATTAACATAGAACTATAACACTAAACATTAACATCGAACTATACCACTAAACATTAACATAGAACTATAACACTGAACATTAACATAGAACTATAACACTGAACATTAACATAGAACTATAACACTGAACATTAACATAGAACTACAACACTGAACATTAACATAGAACTATAACACTAAACATTAACATAGAACTATAACACTAAACATTAACATCGAACTATACCACTAAACATTAACATAGAACTATAACACTGAACATTAACATAGAACTATAACACTAAACATTAACATAGAACTATAACACTGAACAATACAGTGGCAAGAGATGTATGTGAACCCTTTGGAATTACCTGGATTTCTGCAGAAATTGGTCATATAACTTGATCTAAACTAATAACACACTAACAACTATTCGTTTTCATGTCTTTATTGAACACACCGTGGAACCATTCACAGTGCATGGTGGGAAAAGAATGTGAACCCTTAGATTTAATAACTGGTTGACCCCCCCTTTGGCAGCAATCACCTCAACCAAACTTTTTCTGTAGTTGAGGTTCAGACCTGCACAACGGTCAGGAGGAATTTTAGGTCCATTCCTCTTTACAAAACTGTTTCAGTTCAACAACATTCTTGGGATGTCTAGTGTGAACCTATCTCTTGAGGTCACGCCACAGCATCTCAATCGGTTTGAGGTCAGGACTCTGACTGGGACATTCCAGAAGGCGTATTTTCTTCTGTTGAAGCCATTCTGTTGTTGATTTACTCCTGTGTTTTGGGTCGTTGTCCTGTTGTATCACCCAACTTCTGTTGAGCTTCAATTGGCAGACAGATAGCCTGACATTCTCCTGCAAAATATCTTGATAAACTTGGGAATTCATTATTCCGTCGATGATAGCAAGCTGTCCAGGCCCTGCGGCAGCAAAGCAGCCCCGAACCATGATGCTCTCTCCACCATACTTTACAGTTGGGATGAGGTTTTGATGTTGGTGTCCTGTGCCTTTTTTCCCTCCACACATTCTGTTTTGTTCCTTCCAAACAGCTCAACTGTAGTTTCATCTGTCCACAAATACACAGAAAATAAATAATTACCCACAACATTAGGTAGGGGGGAAAATGGCTGCCTAAGTATGATTCCCAATCAGAGACAACAATAGACAGCTGCCTCTCTGATTGGGTACCACACTCGGCCAAAAACAAAGAAATAGAAAACATAGAATGCCCACACCACATCACACCCTGACCTAACCAAATAGAGAAATAAGACGTCTCTCTAAGGTCAGGGCGTGACAGTAGTAGAGTAGGGGCCTGAGGGCACACACTTAATATATTGTGCTATAATATGTTGTACTATAATGTTTTAAAAAGTGTATAACTGCCTTAATTTTGGCTGGACCCCAGGAGGAGCAGCTGCTGCCTTGGCAACAGCTAACAGTGATCCATAATAAATTCAAATACAGAACAGTTTTCATTGATTATACAGTATGTTACTAACCTGCTGGAGCAGCTGAAGGCAATAATCTGAAATAAAAGTGGTTGTTTATTCCATCAGTAAAGGTACTGAGATTCCATCGTGAAGAGAATGAGACTATCGTTGAACTTTCTACTGCACTTTGTTTTCATCAAGTCGACGAAACATCAGTCTGATGAAAATGAGTTAGTTCACTGGCGTGCGATGTGTCTGGGTGGGGTTATATCCTTCCTGTTTGGCCCTGTCCGAGGGGTGTCCTCGGATGGGGCCACAGTGTCTCCTGACCACTCCTGTCTCAGCCCGAAGAAGACTGGCCACCCCACATAGCCTGGTTCCTCTCTAGGTTTCTTCCTAGGTTTTGGCCTTTCTAGGGAGTTTTTCCTAGCCACCGTGCTTCTACACCTGCATTGCTTGCTGTTTGGGGTTTTAGGCTGGGGTTTCTGTACAGCACTTTGAGATATCAGCTGATGTACGAAGGGCTTTATAAATACATTTGATTTGATGTGTCTGTCACTCTCTCCGGGAATACAGATGTCTCAGCCTCACACTCTGGCAGCGATAACAACGTTTTGATTATATGTGGGATTACATTAATGCATCTCCCGATGCCCCCGGGATCATGTGTACATACAACACTATTAATGCTGTGTTAAATGTCACTTGTAGAAATAGATACTCTGGCATTCTCACGTAATCACTGATGTTTAAACGTAATTATCACCTTTATAATGGATCAAGAGGAATATTGATTTGCGAAAGATAACTTGTCTTGTCTTTTTCTCACTCTTGTCATTGTACTAAATGTTTGTATGCAACTGTTGTCAGTTTGTTGGGTGCTATCTGTAGCTAAGTCAATGTCATGATGATATGTTGGCCTGTAACGTTAAATATACAACTGTTGTCAGTTTGTTGGGTGATATCTGTAGCTAAGTCAATGTCATGATGATATGTTGGCCTGTAAGTTAAATATACAACTGCTGTGTTCCGTGCTTCCTTTCTTTGGTGACAAAACAATCGGCCTGTAACGTTACCGCCCACCCTGAACTGAGGAAACATCCATTCAGTATCTGTATTATACTATGTTATAACACTATCATCACTCACCCAGTCACTATCTGATAAGCTGTAACGTTACCTCCCACCCTGAACTGAGGAAACATCCAGTCAGTATCAGTATTATACTATGTTATAACACTATCATCACTCACCCAGTCACTATTTGATAAGCTGTAACGTTACCTCCCACCCTGAACTGAGGAAACATCCAGTCACTATCTGTATAACAGTATCATACTATATTATAGCAGTGTCAATACTCACCCAGTCACTATTTGATAAGCTGTAACGTTACCTCCCACCCTGAACTGAGGAAACATCCAGTCACTATCTGTATAACAGTATTATACTATATTATAGCAGTGTCATCACTCACCCAGTCACTATTTGATAAGCTGTAACGTTACCTCCCACTCTGAACTGAGGAAACATCCATTCAGTATCTGTATAACAGTATTATACTATATTATAGCAGTGTCATCACTCACCCAGTCACTATTTGATAAGCTGTAACGTTACCTCCCACTCTGAACTGAGGAAACATCCATTCAGTATCTGTATAACAGTATCATACTATATTATAGCAGTGTCATCACTCACCCAGTCACTATCTGATAAGCTGTAACGTTACCTCCCACTCTGAACTGAGGAAACATCCATTCAGTATCTGTATAACAGTATCATACTATATTATAGCAGTGTCATCACTCACCCAGTCACTATCTGATAAGCTGTAACGTTACCTCCCACTCTGAACTGAGGAAACATCCAGTCACTATCTGTATAACAGTATCATACTATATTATAGCAGTGTCATCACTCACCCAGTCACTATCTGATAAGCTGTAACGTTACCTCCCACCCTGAACTGAGGAAACATCCAGTCACTATCTGTATAACAGTATCATACTATATTATAACAGTGTCATCACTCACCCAGTCACTATCTGATAAGCTGTAACGTTACCTCCCACCCTGAACTGAGGAAACATCCAGTCACTATCTGTATAACAGTATCATACTATATTATAGCAGTGTCAATACTCACCCAGTCACTATTTGATAAGCTGTAACGTTACCTCCCACGCTGAACTGAGGAAACATCCAGTCACTATCTGTATAACAGTATCATACTATATTATAGCAGTGTCAATACTCACCCAGTCACTATTTGATAAGCTGTAACGTTACCTCCCACCCTGAACTGAGGAAACATCCAGTCACTATCTGTATAACAGTATCATACTATATTATAGCAGTGTCAATACTCACCCAGTCACTATTTGATAAGCTGTAACGTTACCTCCCACCCTGAACTGAGGAAACATCCATTCAGTATCTGTATAACAGTATTATACTATATTATAGCAGTGTCATCACTCACCCAGTCACTATTTGATAAGCTGTAACGTTACCTCCCACCCTGAACTGAGGAAACATCCAGTCACTATCTGTATAACAGTATCATACTATATTATAGCAGTGTCAATACTCACCCAGTCACTATCTGATAAGCTGTAACGTTACCTCCCACCCTGAACTGAGGAAACATCCATTCAGTATCTGTATAACAGTATTATACTATATTATAGCAGTGTCATCACTCACCCAGTCACTATCTGATAAGCTGCTTGTGAATTTGATATGTATTAATGTATCAGGACAGTATGATGTATGTTAATATATCAGGACAGTATGATGTATGTTAATATATCAGGACAGTATGATGTATGTTAATATATCAGGACAGTATGATGTATGTTAATATATCAGGACAGTATGATGTATGTTCATATATCAGGACAGTATGATGTATGTTAATATATCAGGACAGTATGATGTATGTTAATGTATCAGGACAGTATGATGTACTATATGTTAATATATCAGGACAGTATGATGTATGTTAATGTATCAGGACAGTATGATGTATGTTAATATATCAGGACAGTATGATGTATGTTAATATATCAGGACAGTATGATGTATGTTAATATATCAGGACAGTATGATGTATGTTAATATATCAGGACAGTATGATGTATGTTAATATATCAGGACAGTATGATGTATGTTAATGTATCAGGACAGTATGATGTATGTTAATATATCAGGACAGTATGATGTATGTTAATATATCAGGACAGTATGATGTATGTTAATATATCAGGACAGTATGATGTATGTTAATATATCAGGACAGTATGATGTACTATATGTTAATATATCAGGACAGTATGATGTATGTTAATGTATCAGGACAGTATGATGTATGTTAATATATCAGGACAGTATGATGTATGTTAATATATCAGGACAGTATGATGTATGTTAATATATCAGGACAGTATGATGTATGTTAATATATCAGGACAGTATGATGTATGTTAATATATCAGGACAGTATGATGTATGTTAATATATCAGGACAGTATGATGTATGTTAATATATCAGGACAGTATGATGTATGTTAATATATCAGGACAGTATGATGTACTGTATGTTAATATATCAGGACAGTATGATGTATGTTAATATATCAGGACAGTATGATGTATGTTAATATATCAGGACAGTATGATGTATGTTAATATATCAGGACAGTATGATGTATGTTAATATATCAGGACAGTATGATGTACTGTATGTTAATATATCAGGACAGTATGATGTATGTTAATATATCAGGACAGTATGATGTATGTTAATATATCAGGACAGTATGATGTATGTTAATGTATCAGGACAGTATGATGTATGTTAATATATCAGGACAGTATGATGTATGTTAATGTATCAGGACAGTATGATGTATGTTAATATATCAGGACAGTATGATGTATGTTAATATATCAGGACAGTATGATGTATGTTAATATATCAGGACAGTATGATGTATGTTAATATATCAGGACAGTATGATGTATGTTAATATATCAGGACAGTATGATGTACTGTATGTTAATATATCAGGACAGTATGATGTATGTTAATATATCAGGACAATATGATGTATGTTAATATATCAGGACAGTATGATGTACTGTATGTTAATATATCAGGACAGTATGATGTATGTTAATATATCAGGACAGTATGATGTACTGTATGTTAATATATCAGGACAGTATGATGTATGTTAATATATCAGGACAGTATGATGTATGTTAATGTATCAGGACAGTATGATGTATGTTAATATATCAGGACAGTATGATGTACTGTATGTTAATATATCAGGACAGTATGATGTATGTTAATATATCAGGACAGTATGATGTATGTTAATATATCAGGACAGTATGATGTATGTTAATATATCAGGACAGTATGATGTATGTTAATATATCAGGACAGTATGATGTATGTTAATATATCAGGACAGTATGATGTATGTTAATATATCAGGACAGTATGATGTATGTTAATATATCAGGACAGTATGATGTATGTTAATATATCAGGACAGTATGATGTATGTTAATGTATCAGGACAGTATGATGTACTGTATGTTAATATATCAGGACAGTATGATGTATGTTAATATATCAGGACAGTATGATGTATGTTAATATATCAGGACAGTATGATGTATGTTAATATATCAGGACAGTATGATGTACTGTATGTTAATATATCAGGACAGTATGATGTATGTTAATATATCAGGACAGTATGATGTATGTTAATATATCAGGACAGTATGATGTATGTTAATATATCAGGACAGTATGATGTATGTTAATATATCAGGACAGTATGATGTATGTTAATATATCAGGACAGTATGATGTATGTTAATATATCAGGACAGTATGATGTATGTTAATATATCAGGACAGTATGATGTATGTTAATATATCAGGACAGTATGATGTATGTTAATGTATCAGGACAGTATGATGTACTGTATGTTAATATATCAGGACAGTATGATGTATGTTAATATATCAGGACAGTATGATGTATGTTAATATATCAGGACAGTATGATGTATGTTAATATATCAGGACAGTATGATGTACTGTATGTTAATATATCAGGACAGTATGATGTATGTTAATATATCAGGACAGTATGATGTATGTTAATGTATCAGGACAGTATGATGTATGTTAATATATCAGGACAGTATGATGTATGTTAATGTATCAGGACAGTATGATGTATGTTAATATATCAGGACAGTATGATGTATGTTAATATATCAGGACAGTATGATGTATGTTAATATATCAGGACAGTATGATGTATGTTAATATATCAGGACAGTATGATGTATGTTAATATATCAGGACAGTATGATGTACTGTATGTTAATATATCAGGACAGTATGATGTATGTTAATATATCAGGACAGTATGATGTACTGTATGTTAATATATCAGGACAGTATGATGTATGTTAATATATCAGGACAGTATGATGTATGTTAATATATCAGGACAGTATGATGTATGTTAATATATCAGGACAGTATGATGTATGTTAATATATCAGGACAGTATGATGTATGTTAATATATCAGGACAGTATGATGTACTGTATGTTAATATATCAGGACAGTATGATGTATGTTAATATATCAGGACAGTATGATGTATGTTAATGTATCAGGACAGTATGATGTACTGTATGTTAATATATCAGGACAGTATGATGTATGTTAATATATCAGGACAGTATGATGTACTGTATGTTAATATATCAGGACAGTATGATGTATGTTAATATATCAGGACAGTATGATGTACTGTATGTTAATATATCAGGACAGTATGATGTATGTTAATATATCAGGACAGTATGATGTATGTTAATATATCAGGACAGTATGATGTATGTTAATATATCAGGACAGTATGATGTACTGTATGTTAATATATCAGGACAGTATGATGTACTGTATGTTAATGTATCAGGACAGTATGATGTATGTTAATATATCAGGACAGTATGATGTATGTTAATATATCAGGACAGTATGATGGATGTTAATATATCAGGACAGTATGATGTATGTTAATATATCAGGACAGTATGATGTATGTTAATATATCAGGACAGTATGATGTATGTTAATGTATCAGGACAGTATGATGTATGTTAATATATCAGGACAGTATGATGTATGTTAATATATCAGGACAGTATGATGTATGTTAATATATCAGGACAGTATGATGGATGTTAATATATCAGGACAGTATGATGTATGTTAATATATCAGGACAGTATGATGTATGTTAATATATCAGGACAGTATGATGTATGTTAATATATCAGGACAGTATGATGTATGTTAATATATCAGGACAGTATGATGTATGTTAATATATCAGGACAGTATGATGTATGTTAATATATCAGGACAGTATGATGTATGTTAATATATCAGGACAGTATGATGTATGTTAATGTATCAGGACAGTATGATGTACTGTATGTTAATATATCAGGACAGTATGATGTATGTTAATATATCAGGACAGTATGATGTATGTTAATATATCAGGACAGTATGATGTATGTTAATATATCAGGACAGTATGATGTATGTTAATATATCAGGACAGTATGATGTAGGTTAATATATCAGGACAGTATGATGTATGTTCATATATCAGGACAGTATGATGTATGTTAATATATCAGGACAGTATGATGTATGTTAATATATCAGGACAGTATGATGTATGTTAATGTATCAGGACAGTATGATGTATGTTAATATATCAGGACAGTATGATGTATGTTAATATATCAGGACAGTATGATGTATGTTAATATATCAGGACAGTATGATGTATGTTAATGTATCAGGACAGTATGATGTATGTTAATATATCAGGACAGTATGATGTATGTTAATATATCAGGACAGTATGATGTATGTTAATATATCAGGACAGTATGATGTATGTTAATATATCAGGACAGTATGATGTATGTTAATATATCAGGACAGTATGATGTACTGTATGTTAATATATCAGGACAGTATGATGTACTGTATGTTAATATATCAGGACAGTATGATGTATGTTAATATATCAGGACAGTATGATGTATGTTAATATATCAGGACAGTATGATGTATGTTAATATATCAGGACAGTATGATGTACTGTATGTTAATATATCAGGACAGTATGATGTACTGTATGTTAATATATCAGGACAGTATGATGTATGTTAATATTTCAGGACAGTATGATGTATGTTAATATATCAGGACAGTATGATGTACTGTATGTTAATATATCAGGACAGTATGATGTATGTTAATATTTCAGGACAGTATGATGTATGTTAATATATCAGGACAGTATGATGTATGTTAATATTTCAGGACAGTATGATGTATGTTAATATATCAGGACAGTATGATGTACTGTATGTTAATATATCAGGACAGTATGATGTATGTTAATATATCAGGACAGTATGATGTACTGTATGTTAATATATCAGGACAGTATGATGTATGTTAATATTTCAGGACAGTATGATGTATGTTAATATATCAGGACAGTATGATGTATGTTAATATATCAGGACAGTATGATGTACTGTATGTTAATATATCAGGACAGTATGATGTATGTTAATATATCAGGACAGTATGATGTATGTTAATATATCAGGACAGTATGATGTATGTTAATATATCAGGACAGTATGATGTATGTTAATATATCAGGACAGTATCTTCGATGGGCCCGGGTCAGTATTACACTAATAAAGGTAACATGGTCCCATTTGGAAGGAAGCCTTACTCTGTAGCTTGTTCAGAAGGAAGCCTTACTCTGTAGCTTGTTCGGAAGGAAGCCTTACTCTGTAGCTTGTTCGGAAGGAAGCCTTACTCTGTAGCTTGTTCGGAAGGAAGCCTTACTCTGTAGCTTGTTCGGAAGGAAGCCTTACTCTGTAGCTTGTTCGGAAGGAAGCCTTACTCTGTAGCTTGTTCGGAAGGAAGCCTTACTCTGTAGCTTGTTTGGAAGGAAGCCTTACTCTGTAGCTTGTTCGGAAGGAAGCCTTACTCTGTAGCTTGTTCGGAAGGGGGCTTCAAAACTAAATTGACTACAATCCATTTTTTTTCTTCTATTGTATTGCGCTAATATAACAACGTGAGACTCTGATGAAGACTAATGATGGAGCTCATTCAGTTAAAGATGAAATTCATTTTGATTATTACTCTCTTGCTCGGGCAACGATTTCATAATCTGGTCCTTTTAGCAGGCGCCTGAAATGTCTCTAATGATGAACACATCAGTCAACCCCCTGCCTTTGTTGCCAGATAGGGTTACCCCCCCCACCCTCCCCCCACCCCCCACTGTTGTTGCCAGATTGGGTTAAATTAACGTTGACTTATCGGGCCTCTAGAATAGTTTCGGGGCTGGAAGAAAAAAAATAAAAATGCATGACTTTCTAACAGGAGTCGACCTCATAAGACCTTGAGCGTGTCCTAAATCCCGTCAGAACGAGTACACTATACAGGGACTAGGACGGTATTTGGAACGTATCCAAGACCTTTTGTTTAATTATGATCCAGACACCTGCTGTCATGTATCTGCCCTATAGGTGTCATAACCATTCCCCTGGTGTGTCATTAAACAATGGGTTGGCATCCTAAACAGCACCCTATGCCCTAACTTCATTTCATTTGACTTTTAGGGGGCCTTGGTCAGAAGTAGAGCACTGTATAGGCAAGGGAGTGGGGGGGGGGGGGGGGGGGGGGGCGGCGTTTGGGACGCGCACATTGGCAGATTAAATGGATCAATCACTTTCTATCGACAGTAATGAGACATCCGGAAACACACAGTAATATTACAGAGGAGAACTGAACAACAGAAGAGGGAAGCTTTACACTTGCGTCCCAAATGACACCCTATTCCCTATTTAGTGCACTACTTTTGACTAGAACACATTGGGCTCTGGTCAAAAGTAGTGCACCATGTAGGGAATAGGGTGCCGTTTGGGATGTATTCTTATTAATATTAGAGAGAGGACTGAAATGACAGAGAGGGAAGATTGACTCTCTTTAGCATTGTCATCGGCACAAGGCTTTATGAAGATGAGCCTTGGGAATAAAACTAAGTGATGGCAAATTCAAATTTACCCTTGTCGGATGTTCACCCAAAATGAATTTGTTTTTACTTTAGTGCTTTAACATCTGCCCCCTTTAAGTCAGTCCTTGTGACGCAATTCTTAGTGTGACGCAATACACACTCTCTCTCTCTGTCTCTCTCTCTCTCTGTCTCTCTCTCTCTGTCTCTCTCTCTCTCTGTCTCTCTCTCTCTGTCTCTCTCTCTCTCTGTCTCTCTGTCTCTCTCTCTCTCTCTCTCTCTGTCTCTCTCTCTCTCTGTCTCTCTCTGTCTCTCTGTCTCTCTCTCTGTCTCTCTCTCTCTCTGTCTCTCTCTCTCTCTGTCTCTCTCTCTGTCTCTCTCTCTCTCTCTCTCCCTCTCTCTCTCAATACACTATACATTTACAATCTCTCATAGACACAGTGATACAGCACCACCCATATACACACACACAGAGACACACACTGTTATACATGTACAATCTCTGATAGACACAGTGATACACAACCACCCGTATACACACACACAGAGACACACACTGTTATACATGTACAATCTCTGATAGACACAGTGATACTCAACCACCCATATACACACACACAGAGACACACACTGTTATACATGTACAATCTCTCATAGACACAGTGATACTCAACCACCCATATACACACATCCTGTACGCGTGACGGCAGAAGAGGTTCAAATGCTTAAAACAATATATCCAGCCAATCATGTGTGACTCCCTCATCAGTGACCAAACAATCCTGTGTGGCCCCTCATCAGTAATCGGCCAATCATGTGTGGCCCCTCATCGGTGATCAGCCAATCATGTGTGAACCCTCAGCAGCTATTAGCCAATCGTGTGTAAACCCTCATCAGCGATCAGTCAATCCTGTGCGACCCCTCATCAGTGATCAGTCAATCCTGTGTGAACCCTCAGCAGCAATTAGCCAATCGTGTGTAAACCCTCATCAGCGATCAGTCAATCCTGTGTGACCCCTCATCAGTGATCGGCCAATCCTGTGTGACCCCTCATCACCAATGAATCGTCAGAGTAAAATTATTTTAAAGCATCACACACACACAAACACACACGCACACATATACACACACACCCAGACACATGCACACACACACCCAGACACATACACACACACACAATCTCACACACACACACACTCTGGTATTCTCCTTATAGGTGAGGAATTAGTTGGTATCCTCCTCCTCCCTTACTGTTAAACACACAGTCATCATGGAGGTGGTAGAGAGAAAGAGAGAGAGGGGGGAGAGGGAGGAGAGAGAGGGTGGAGAGAGATAGGGGGGGAAGATAGAGAGGGAGGGGGGAGAGAGAGAGAGGGGGGAAGAGAGAGGGAGGAGAGAGAGGATGGAGAGAGATAGGGGGGGAGGGGGGGAAGAGAGAGAGGGGGGAGAGGGGGGGGAGAGAGAGAGAGGGGGGAGAGAGAAAGAGAGGGGGAGGAGATTTGGAGCTTGTGTGATGGTGTAAACAGAAGGACGAATTCGACATGCTATTCTGGTTGTGTGATGTCCTAATGTTGGCTGACATGGAGTTTTTGCCAACAATCTCAGAGAGAGAGAGAGAGAGAGAGAGAGAGAGAGAGAGAGAGAGAGAGAGAGAGAGAGGAAGGCAGGGGTGGGAGGGAGGGAGTAGAGGGGAAGGAAGGGGGAGGAGAGAGAGAGAGAGAGTGTACATGTGTGTTTTAGAGAAGTGCTGATGTGGTGCCACACTCCTTGCACATTACTATGAAGAGTATTGGCCCTGGATGAGAGAGGAGGACAGAGAGTTGGGATAGAGAGTGAGAGTTAAAGAGACACAAGAGGGCAGTATTTTCAAGGGCCAAAACTCAAAAGTTTATTTCCATATCCTGATTCATCGGGAGGACGAGGGAGAAGCGTGGGGGCTCTCTCATTTTGAAAAACACCTCCATAGCAGCAATTAAAATCTGTAATTCTAGCCTCTGTGTGAATTTGCAATGCCTAGCCAGTAAGAAGAATCTAATTAACCAACCATCTTGGCTTCATGTGGAAGTGTTTTCTGACAGTGAGAGGAGAGGGCGAGGGGGAGGGGGAAAAGGAGGGGAGGCCAGGAGGAGAGAGGAGAGGACAGGGGGAGGGATGGTAGGGCAGAGGGAGAGAGGAGAGGGCAGGGGGAGAGAGGAGAAGACAGGGGGAGGGAGGGAAGGAGGGGAGGCCAGGAGGAGAGGGCAGGGGGATGGAGGGAGAAGAGGGGAAGGGGGAGGGGGGACAGGAGGAGAGGGCAGGGGGAGGGAGGGAGAAGAGGAGAGGGGAGGGCAGGGGGAGGGAGGGAGAGGAGGAGAGGGCAGGGGGAGGGAGGGAGTAGAGGGGAAGGGGGATGGAGGGAGTAGAGGGGAAGGGGGATGGAGGGAGAAGAGGGGAAGGGGGATGGAGGGAGAAGAGGGGAAGGGGAGGGAGGGAGAAGAGGAGAGGGCAGGGGTGGGAGGGAGGGAGGGAGGGAGGAGAGGGGAAGGCAGGGGGGGAGGGAGGGAGAAGAGGAGAGGGCAGGGGTGGGAGGGAGGGAGGAGAGGGGAAGGCAGGGGTGGGAGGGAGGGAGTAGAGGAGAGGGCAGGGGTGGGAGGGAGGGAGTAGAGGAGAGCGCAGGGGTGGGAGGGAGGGAGTAGAGGGGAAGGAAGGGGGGGAGGAGAGGCAGCTCAACTCGGTTTGATGACATGCAGAGTCAGTCAGAGCAGATAAACACTGTAAACATTTGGAAAGGTTATGTCCCCTAGTGGACATTGTAGGCACTGCACTCCTACCGCCATGGCTTTGAGCTACTTGTATTCTAATCTAACAGATAAAACACAGTTCTTCCTTTTCATAAATCAGAACAGTAATCTGACAAAAAAACATAGATCTTCCTTTCCTAAATCAGAACAGTAATCTGACTGATAAAAACATAGATCTTCCTTTCCTAAATCAGAACAGTAATCTAACAGATAAAAACATAGATCTTCCTTTCCATAAACCAGAACAGTAAGTAAGCAGACAGACAGAGTTCTTCCTTGAATACATTGTTGAGAGGCATTTGGTATTCTCTCCAGGGGTAACCCGTGGAGTAAGAAACAACACAACCCTGACAAATAATGTATGAGGAGTAAACAGCATCAATCTGTTGTGGTCATATCGTATGCACATCCAGAGAGCTTCAGTACTGGAGAAACAAACTTCACTGCAGGCTGTTGTTAAGTGAGACTATCAAGAGATATGTTTTTGTGCGTTTTCGTTTTCAGAGAGAGAAAGAGAGTGAGGGTGAGGTAGAGAGAGAGAGAGAGAAAGAAAGAGCGAAAGAGATAGAAATAGACAGAGAGAGACAGAGCGAGAAAGAGGAAAAAGAGAGAGAGAGAGTGAGAAAGGGATCGAGAGAGAGAAATAAAGGGAGAGAGAGAGAAAGAGAGAGAGACCGAGTGCGAGAGGGAGAGAGAGAGAGAGTGAGAGAGGGACCGAGAGAGAGAGAGAGAGCGAGAGAGAGAGGAGAAAGAGTGAGAGACCGAGTGCGAAAGGGAGAGAGAGAGAGAGTGAGAGAGGGAAAGAGAGGAAAAAGAGAGACCGAGTGAGAGAGGGACCGAGAGAGAGAGAGAGAGAGCGAGCGAGAGAGAGAGAGAGAGCGAGAGAGAGAGAGAGAGCGAGCGAGAGAGAGGAGAAAGAGAGAGAGACCGAGTGCAAGAAGGAGGGAGAGAGATAGAGAGAGAGAGTATACTAGGAGATTTGGACTAAAGAACAACATGATAGCTAGTTAAAATCTAAAAATCAACACATCACGGTCAGGGGACTGTTTTCTCTCCCTACGTCTCCCTCATCGGACAAATGTGAACGTGGAAAGTGTTTCTAAAGACCCACGCTGGTAAAACGTATATATCACTGGCAGACAGCGAGACAGAAAGCCATAATAACACAGACAAGCTGAATAGGACAGCGGCGTTCTCAGACCAGACCTCCACCGTAATGTGTCGGGGAACAACAGGCGGACCAAGGGGCCACTGGTAGAACGTTTGTGAAGCCGTGTCTTTTCTCATTGATTTGGGAGTGGGGGAAGTGAACCCAAACTTCCCCATGAGCATTCCCCTCACAGCGCCATGACCTTGAGGTGAGGCCGTGTGGTCAGGAGAGGAGAGGAGGGGGGGGTATTATGAATTACAATGTCCTCTCCTTTTCTCTCCAACCACACATGGGTTCATATCCTATTTGAAATCATTTGTGAAATTATCACAAATACTTTAGCTATGCTTGATTGTGCAGAAAGAGCAACCTATCTATTTATTGCCTTACCTCCTCATGCCATTTACACTGTATATAGACGTTATTGTTTCTTCTACTGTGTTATTGACTGTATGTTTGTTTATTCCATGTGTAACTCTGTGTTGTTGTTTCTGTCACACTGCTTTGCTTTATCTTGGCCAGGGTCACAGTTGAAAATGACAACTTGTTCTCCACTAGCCTACCTGGTTAAATAAAGGTGTTCTCAACTAGCCTACCTGGTTAAATAAAGGTGAAATAAAAATAAATAAAAATGTAAATTGGAAGTCTGGAACAAGCTTTTGTACTTTATTGTAATATATTTGCACTTACTTTAAGTAGAATTATGGGACTAGTTTGGAGAAAATGTGTACAGTGATTACCCCATGAGGGGAGAATAGGGATTACCCCATGACGGGAGAATAGGGATTACCCCATGAGGGGAGAATAGGGATTACCCCATGAGGGGAGAATAGGGATTACCCCATGAGGGGAGAATAGGGATTACCCCATGAGGGGAGAATAGGGATTACCCCATGAGGGGAGAATAGGGATTACCCCATGAGGGGAGAATAGGGATTACCCCATGAGGGGAGAATAGTGATTACCCCATGAGGGGAGAATAGGGATTACCCTATGAGGGGAGAATAGGGATTACCCCATGAGGGGAGAATAGGGATTACCCCATGAGGGGAGAATAGGGATTACCCCATGAGGGGAGAATAGGGATTACCCCATGAGGGGAGAATAGGGATTACCCCATGAGGGGAGAATAGGGATTACCCCATGAGGGGAGAATAGGGATTACCCCATGAGGGGAGAATAGGGATTACCCCATGAGGGGAGAATAGGGATTACCCCATGAGGGGAGAATAGTGATTACCCCATGAGGGGAGAATAGTGATTACCCCATGAGGGGAGAATAGTGATTACCCTATGAGGGGAGAATAGTGATTACCCCATGAGGGGAGAATAGTGATTACCCCATGAGGGGAGAATAGTGATTACCCTATGAGGGGAGAATAGTGATTACCCTATGAGGGGAGAATAGTGATTACCCCATGAGGGGAGAATAGGGATTACCCCATGAGGGGAGAATAGTGATTACCCCATGAGGGGAGAATAGTGATTACCCCATGAGGGGAGAATAGTGATTACCCCATGAGGGGAGAATAGTGATTACCCCATGAGGGGAGAATAGGGATTACCCCATGAGGGGAGAATAGTGATTACCCTATGAGGGGAGAATAGTGATTACCCTATGAGGGGAGAATAGTTATTACCCCATGAGGGGAGAATAGTGATTACCCCATGAGGGGAGAATAGTGATTACCCCATGAGGGGAGAATAGTGATTACCCCATGAGGGGAGAATAGTGATTACCCCATGATGGGAGAATAGTGATTACCCCATGAGGGGAGAATAGGGATTACCCCATGAGGGGAGAATAGTGATTACCCCATGAGGGGAGAATAGTGATTACCCCATGAGGGGAGAATAGTGATTACCCCATGAGGGGAGAATAGTGATTACCCCATGAGGGGAGAATAGTGATTACCCCATGAGGGGAGAATAGGGATTACCCCATGATGGGAGAATAGTGATTACCCCATGAGGGGAGAATAGTGATTACCCCATGAGGGAAGAATAGGGATTACCCCATGAGGGGAGAATAGTGATTACCCCATGAGGGGAGAATAGGGATTACCCCATGAGGGGAGAATAGTGATTACCCCATGAGGGGAGAATAGTGATTACCCCATGAGGGGAGAATAGTGATTACCCCATGAGGGGAGAATAGGGATTACCTCATGAGGGGAGAATAGTGATTACCCCATGAGGGGAGAATAGGGATCACCCCATGAGGGGAGAATAGTGATTACCCCATGAGGGGAGAATAGTGATTACCCCATGAGGGGAGAATAGTGATTACCCCATGAGGGGAGAATAGGGATTACCTCATGAGGGGAGAATAGTGATTACCCCATGAGGGGAGAATAGGGATCACCCCATGAGGGGAGAACAGTGATTACCCCATGAGGGGAGAATAGTGATTACCCTATGAGGGGACATTAGGGATTTACTTGTCCTATTTGGAATGAGACCAACGGCTGTTGGTAAGATACATGTATCTTCTTAATTTATTTTGGGGGATGTGTGTGTATTGTTTTGTATTTTTAGGTATTACTGCACACAAGCATTTCATTGCACCTGCAATAACATCTGCAAAAACAATTGGCAACACAATTGGATTTGATTTGATTCACAAACATGTTTTTCTGAGAGTCAAAAGTGTCCTTTCTCTCTCCCAGCGGTTCACACGTACATGTAGAGGATCTCCGTAATTGGTCCATACAGTAGCAGAGACACTTCCCCTGCTTGCTTGTTCAGACTACATTATCCATCCCATACAAACATCACAATTGGAGGGCAGCTCAGCTCAGCTCAGCACAGCTCAGCACAGGCAGCAGTGCCTCTCTCTCTCTTACTCTCTCACTCTGTCTCTCACTTTACCTCTCCTTTACCTCTCCTCTCCTCTCCTCTCCTCTCCTCTCCCTCCATCCTCCCCTCCCTTCTTCTCTCCCTGCGTGAGCTCTATCAACAGTGGGCTGCCACGTTGCCGTGGAGCACAGTACAACACATGAGCAGAGCAATAACAGCTTAAGTGTTTGCTCAGGCAGAAGAGAGGGAGAGGAGGAGAGAGGAGGAGAGAAGAGGAGGAGGGGAGGAGGAGGGGAGGAGAGAAGAAGAGAGAGGAGGAGGAGAGGAGGAGAGAAGAGGAGGAGGGGAGGAGAGAAGAAGAGAGAGGAGGAGAGAAGAGGAGGAGGGGAGGAGAGAAGAAGAGAGAGGAGGAGGAGAGGAGGAGAGAAGAGGAGGAGGGGAGGAGAGAAGAAGAGAGAGGAGGAGGAGAGAGGAGGAGAGAAGGAGAGAAGGAGAGAGGAGGAGAGGAGGAGAGAAGAGGAGGAGGAGAGAAGGAGAAGAAGAGAGAGGAAGTCTGAAGAAGCAATCAATATCTGTGGCTCATTCCCAGACGGCACCCTATTCACTATATACACTAGTGCACTACTATTGACCAGGGCCCATAGGGATTCCCATAGGGCTGTGGTCATAATCCCTATATATTTCACTACTATTGACCAGGGCCCATAGGGATTCCCATAGGGCTCTGGTCAGAGTCCCTATACAGTGAACTATATAGGGATGAGGGTGCCATTTGGGACATACCCAGTGAGAGACTACTCCAGGCTGACTGCATTACATCCTCAGCTTGTCCTTCAGTGGGCAAGGTTAGGTAGTCAACTCAACGGGGGGAGTACCGCTCCGTGTGGGGATGGAAGGCAGAATTAACCAATCACAGACAAATACATTGCGTTGCAGTGACAGCAGCTTTCAGAGTTCAGGAAGTAAAATGAAATGATGTGTGTGATGTAGTGGAGGAAGAAGGTTATACTGAGGAGGAAGAGAGGGAGGGGA
>NC_143039.1:13555000-13672500 GCF_057628025.1 Oncorhynchus mykiss
TATTCTCACTCGCCAGCTGTCATCAAATGTAGTCAAGCTAGCCATAAATTCTGACAGCTCAATCGTCATTAAACTGAAATACAGCGATGAGTTTCTCTCTCTTTCATACAAACTTATAACGAGGAGCACCCACAATGTATTTTGTGTGTGGAAGTGCTTAGTAATGAGTCTCGCATAAGGAACAAATTAATTAAACGAGATGTCCTGACCAAACATCCACAGCATGATGGTAAACCCAGGGAGTTCTTTCAGAGCAGGGCTGAATGCTTCGGGAAACATCGCTTCGACAGTGGAAAAGTAAGTCAGCTAGCAAGGCATTGTTGTCATTTTATAACAGGTAAGCAGAAATAAGGGAGTGCTAAATAACTCTCATAGTAGTAGATGTGAGTTTCTCTTTCAAACAATCCCCTGGCCTTGTACACAGCTAATAGCTAACCATCGTCAAAGCAAGTTAGCTAGCTACTGATAGTGCAACCCTAAGTAACAGTAAAGATGAAGACAAGTCATCATTTTTATTCTTTACTGGAATAAACTGATTGAAGCAAGACGCTGTTTGAGGCAAACCCACACACAGTTCTGGGTTGCTCATCTACAGCAGGAAGCGGTGCTGTTTGGCACCACATACTGATGTGAGTCAGGGTTCTCAACTCTGGTGTACTTACAAAAAACAAGTACAGAAAAAGTTTCAAGGCTGAGAATGACCTCAGCGATACACTGTCTAAAAACAGAGCCCAGAATAGACATGTTGCTGTTAAAATACAATACATATTTTATATTCTGAACTGGAATAAACTGATTGATCACATCACACATATATAGAGCAGAAAAGGACTGTGTGTGTGTTTTCTGGTCTGTATCTGTGTGATGTGATCAATCAGTTTATTCCAGTTCAGAATATAACATGACTTGAATTTTAACAGCAACAGTTTCAACCTAGACTTTCTTTCAACAATAATTTCTACAGTAAGATGTACCGTAGGCCTGCTCATTTCTACAGTAAGATGTACCGTAGACCTGATCCTTTTTACAGTAAGATGCACTCTCAAAAAGCGTGTCTGTTCTGCATCTGTGTGATGTGATCAATCAGTTTGTTCCAGTTCAGAATTAAAAGTATTTATTGAATTTTAACAGCAACAGTTCCAACGTAGACAGATATTTTAATGGTGTTTGTCTATATTGCATTTGTTTTAGGCATAATGGCAATGAAATGTACCGATATTTATGTATAGTTGCATATTTTCCTAAGCTTGGGTCCCAGGAAAACAGAATTCAGGCCCTGCTGTGCCTCATGCACCAGTGTGATGATGACTCAGGGAGTTTTACTCCAGTAGTTGAACATGACCCTGCCTGCCTCACGTCCTCCCAAAAAAAACACACACACACACACACACAGAGAGATAGCAAAACAGACAACACTGAAACAAAGAGCAACCACACTATAACACTATAATACTGTTTCCACAGCAGTAGAGAGAAGACGTGTGACTCAACACTGTAATCACAGGTTGACTACAACACACACATCACCAACCTGATTCCAGTTCTTATGTAGGCCTGGATCTTATCACTATTAAATACAAAATAAAGGCAAGGGACAATGTTTCAAATGTTAATGAACCTGTGACCTTTGACCTGTGACCTGGCCCGTGAATAGCAGCACTGCACACAAACTTTCCACAAAACAGTAGAAAGAAAATCCAAACCACAACTACATTAGGCCTATAGCTTATAGTCGGTTGACTTGACAGTGCTGTGACAACACATCTGCGTGTTCGTGTCTCTCAGTATGAGCGGCCAGCTAATGGTCGGTCATAGAGGCTCCAGTGTTTCAACACACAAAAGCACCTCTACGGTCACGTGAAGCGTTCCCGGAACAATGGGTTGACAGAGAGACAGATGCGCTGTTGATTTTAGGAAAACAAACTGCCCGTTTGTCTGTTCCCATTTGATTCCCTTGACCTTCTACTGTCTGTCACACAACATGTCCTGGACATCATGACGAAATCAACATGTTGTGTACAAATACGACAGAGAGAGAAGAAAAAAAAAAAAAACACGTTACACCGAAACGTCCATAGATAAAACGTATATCCAAATTCATAATAAACGAATATGCTTTATGTCATAGGCCCCTATAGAATTATTTATGTCTAACTTCCTTATGCCGAATTAACAAATCACCATACTACACGTTAATATAACACTAGCGGGGATTATGACGTCGTTTCATTTCCCCCTCCGTCTCAGTAACCGTCCTCGATCGACCACCACTATAATAAAACACTTACCAAGAATCGCAAAGCAGGCGATCCCGAAAACGAATGGACATGTTCGAGTCATGTTTCAAGTCCAGAGTTCAGTTTAATGGATAGCACACACCGCTTGTCCAAAGCAGCTGTCCAGGCAGTGCAACAACAACCCCGAAAAGTAAAAATCGACCTTCCTTTTCCTGTTATTCTGTCCCCTTTTATATGGCGGTTATTTAATATTTTTTCATATTCTTGGTCCTGTTTTCGGAGCAGGTTGCAGAAGTCAGACAGTATCGCTCCCTTTCATGTCCTTAATACCAGGAGGGAACGTCCAGTCACGTGAACCAAGCTTTAGAACCACCCAGCACCGTCACGTGAGGCAGCCAGCGACACCCTCTTATTCCAGCCCGAAGGCGACCGACACCTCCCCTCCCTGACACAACTCAGTACTGTGCTACTACTGGAAAACCCTGCTCAAATCAGAATCTACTGTAAAATACTGTATCATAGAATGTGTTATTTCGTTTTGGATATTTGAAAACGTCAAACAACAGCTATTTATAGGCCAAAGGGAGGCCTTTAGCAACCCTACAGGAAAAAAACATATGTACAAAGCAGATAAACAAGTACTAATGATCTAGTAGATGTGTTTTATGTTGCGTTAACTATGAATACTGCTGTCTCGGCTCACTTGGAAAATATGTCAATGTGACCTGTCTGGTTAAATAAAGGATGGTGGCCAATGTTTTACAACTGGTCTGTGATCTATGTGAAGAGAGAGATATAAAACCCAGTGTCTTATAGGAGAGAGGAAAGGCAGACAGCAGTAGTCAGTGTCTTATAGTAGAGAGGAAAGGCAGACAGCAGTAGTCAGGGTCTTATAGTAGAGAGGAAAGGCAGACAGCAGTAGTCAGAGTCTTATAGCAAAGAGGAAAGGCAGACAGCAGTAGTCAGTCTTATAGTAAAGAGGAAAGGCAGACAGCAGTAGTCAGTGTCTTATAGTAAAGAGGAAAGGCAGACAGCAGTAGTCAGTCTTATAGTAAAGAGGAAAGGCAGACAGCAGTAGTCAGAGTCTTATAGCAAAGAGGAAAGGCAGACAGCAGTAGTCAGTGTTTTATAGTAAAGAGGAAAGGCAGACAGCAGTAGTCAGTCTTATAGTAAAGAGGAAAGGCAGACAGCAGTAGTCAGAGTCTTACAGTAAAGAGGAAAGGCAGACAGCAGTAGTCAGTCTTATAGTAAAGAGGAAAGGCAGACAGCAGTAGTCAGTGTCTTATAGTAGAGAGGAAAGGCAGACAGCAGTAGTCAGTCTTATAGTAAAGAGGAAAGGCAGACAGCAGTAGTCAGTCTTATAGTAGAGAGGAAAGGCAGACAGCAGTAGTCAGTCTTATAGTAGAGAGGAAAGGCAGACAGCAGTAGTCAGAGTCTTATAGTAAAGAGGAACGGCAGACAGCAGTAGTCAGAGTCTTATAGTAAAGAGGAACGGCAGTGAGACTGAGCCATGTGAGGAGCCAGGTCAGGGAAGAGTACCGCCCTGGGCAGTCAGCTGACTATTTCGGTGTTTCAGATGGCACCCTATTCCCTATATTGTGCACTACTTTTGACCAGAGCACTATGGATCCTATGGACTCTGTTCAAACGTAGTGCACTATATAGGGTGTCATTTGTGGTGTATACCAACTTTCTCTCTCTCTAGCAATTGAGGAGGGGGTGCCGGAACCTGGGAAGGAATGAGTGAAGCCATGAATGCCTGGACTTCCAGTCGTACTGTTACTCTGACCTTTATCACTACAACACTACATAGTTTTATGTTGACCTCCTATCACAGCACCCTATTCCCTATAGGGGCTCTGGTGAAAAGTAGTGCACTAAATAGGGACTAAGATGCCGTTTGGGATATAAGCAATATCAAGGCGAGATTTGAGACAACTGGTGCCTCGCCTTCAGTTAGTTTGACTTTATCTCGTCTTCGGTTTCGTCTATTCCAGGGATCATCAACTAGATTCAGATGCGGGCTGATAATACAAATATTTGTAGACTGCAATTTGACAGTAAAAAGCCCAAACATATATATTTCAAATCAAATCAAATTTTATTTGCTACCTGCGCCGAATACAACTGGTGTAGACTTCCCTGTGAAATGATTGATTACAAGCCCCTAACCAACAACGCAGTTTAAAAATAATGGTAACAAGAGGAATGAAATACACAATGGAGCTATATACAGGAAGTACCAGATCAACGTGGAGCTATATACAGGAAGTACCAGATCAATGTGGAGCTCCATACAGGAAGTACCAGATCAACGTGGAGCTCCATACAGGAAGTACCAGATCAACGTGGAGCTAAATACAGGAAGTACCAGATCAACGTGGAGCTATATACAGGAAGTACCAGATCAACGTGGAGCTCCATACAGGAAGTACCAGATCAATGTGGAGCTCCATACAGGAAGTACCAGATCAATGTGGAGCTCCATACAGGAAGTACAAGATCAATGTGGAGCTACATACAGGAAGTACCAGATCAATGTGGAGCTCCATACAGGAAGTACCAGATCAATGTGGAGTTCCATACAGGAAGTACCAGATCAATGTGGAGCTCCATACAGGAAGTACCAGATCAATGTGGAGTTCCATACAGGAAGTACCAGATCAATGTGGAGCTCCATACAGGAAGTACCAGATCAATGTGGAGCTATATACAGGAAGTACCAGATCAATGTGGAGCTATATACAGGAAGTACCAGATCAACGTGGAGCTATATACAGGAAGTACCAGATCAACGTGGAGTTATATACAGGAAGTACCAGATCAACGTGGAGCTATATACAGGAAGTACCAGATCAACGTGGAGCTATATACAGGAAGTACCAGATCAACGTGGAGCTATATACAGGAAGTACCAGATCAATGTGGAGCTATATACAGGAAGTACCAGATCAATGTGGAGCAATATACAGGAGTACCAGATCAATGTGGCGCTATATACAGGAAGTACCAGATCAATGTGCAGAGGTACGAACTATTTGAGGTAGATATGTACATGAAGGCAGGTTGTGTGTGGTGACAAGGCATCATAGATAATAAGATTGAAATGTGTAATAGTGTGTTCTGTGTGTGCGGGTTTTATTTGACCAAAACAACATGGTTGATTTCTTCAGGGGTTCTGGCCAGTAAGGTTGATTTCTTCAGGGGTCCTGGTCAGTAAGGTTGATTTCTTCAGGGGTCCTGGTCAGTAAGGTTGATTTCTTCAGGGGTCCTGGCCAGTAAGGTTGATTTCTTCAGGGGTCCTGGCCAGTAAGGTTGATTTCTTCAGGGGTCCTGGCCAGTAAGGTTGATTTCTTCAGGGGTCCTGGCCAGTAAGGTTGATTTCTTCAGGTGTCCTGGCCAGTAAAGTTGATTTCTTCAGGGGTCCTGGCCAGTAAAGTTGATTTCTTCAGGGGTCCTGGCCAGTAAGGTTGATTTCTTCAGGGGTCCTGGCCAGTAAGTTTGTTGAGAATGTAGGGGTGGTGGTGTGATAAGAGGACTACTCTAAACGCAACACTTACAAGCAGCAGCAGCTCCTCTGACTCGTCACTAAGCCACATACATCCTGTTCTGTTGGGAGGAGTGGAGGGGCAGCCTCACTGAAGATGAGAACCGCAATAGTTTAAAATACTTAGCTTTTCTGTACTTGTGAAATAATTTAATTATTCAAATAGCAAACTGCTGGTAAACAGACTTAGTTTTAGTTGAGATGGAGAGGAGACCAGAGGAAGCCACTTCAGACACACCCAGGGATGAGGAGAGTTTGGGGGGGGGGGGGGGTGATTCCACAACAGCGCACCAAAAGGAGATAAGCTGGGACCAGAACCTCTGACATCACAGGTCAATCACACTCCTCCTACTACAGTAAGGATAATTTGTTTCTGAGGAATGACTTCACAGGCAGAATTACTCAGCTTCAGAGGCATGCCCTGTCATCCTGTAGCCTGGCCTAGAGCCATGCCCTGTCAGCCTGGCCTAGAGCCATGCCCTGTCAGCCTGGCCTGGAGCCATGCCCTGTCAGCCTGGCCTAGAGCCATGCACTGTCAGCCTGTAGCCTGGCCTAGAGCCATGCCCTGTCAGCCTGGCCTAGAGCCATGCCCTGTCAGCCTGGAGCCATGCCCTGTCAGCCTGGCCTGGAGCCATGCCCTGTCAGCCTGGCCTGGAGCCATGCCCTGTCAGCCTGGCCTGGAGCCATGCCCTGTCAGCCTGGCCTAGAGCCATGCCCTGTCAGCCTGGCCTAGAGCCATGCCCTGTCAGCCTGGCCTAGAGCCATGCCCTGTCAGCCTGGCCTAGAGCCATACACTGTCAGCCTGTAGCCTGGCCTAGAGCCATGCACTGTCAGCCTGGAGCCATGCCCTGTCAGCCTGGCCTGGAACCATGCCCTGTCAGCCTGGCCTAGAGCCATGCACTGTCAGCCTGTAGCCTGGCCTAGAGCCGTGCACTGTCAGCCTGTAGCCTGGCCTAGAGCCGTGCACTGTCAGCCTGGCCTAGAGCCATGCACTGTCAGCCTGGCCTAGAGCCATGCACTGTCAGCCTGTAGCCTGGCCTAGAGCCGTGCACTGCCAGCCTGTAGCCTGGCCTAGCGCCGTGCACTGCCAGCCTGTAGCCTGGCCTAGCGCCGTGCACTGCCAGCCTGTAGCCTGGCCTAGAGCCGTGCACTGCCAGCCTGTAGCCTGGCCTAGAGCCGTGCACTGCCAGCCTGTAGCCTGGCCTAGAGCCATGCACTGCCAGCCTGTAGCCTGGCCTAGAGCCATGCACTGCCAGCCTGTAGCCTGGCCTAGAGCCATGCACTGCCAGCCTGTAGCCTGGCCTAGAGCCATGCACTGCCAGCCTGTAGCCTGGCCTAGAGCCATGCACTGCCAGCCTGTAGCCTGGCCTAGAGCCATGTACTGTCAGCCTGTAGCCTGGCCTAGAGCCATGTACTGTCAGCCTGTAGCCTGGCCTAGAGCCATGCACTGTCAGCCTGTAGCCTGGCCTAGAGCCATGTACTGTCAGCCTGTAGCCTGGCCTAGAGCCATGCACTGTCAGCCTGTAGCCTGGCCTAGAGCCATGCACTGTCAGCCTGTAGCCTGGCCTAGAGCCATGCACTGTCAGCCTGTAGCTCCCTCCATAGACACACAGAAACATCATGTTGGTGAACACAGTTGAAAGGATTAACAGAGAACACTTGAGATTCAGTCGAGGATTTCTTCTCACAAGGTCAACCAACTACTCAGTCACACCACTATGTTACACACAACTCCTCAATCCATTTGATGTTCACACCATGAATTAACTCTTCATTAAATATCAATTTATTCATGTTTCCTTTCTCTCTCTTACAAAGAATACAATCTGGTCTACAAAATTCAGAGCGTGGAAAGTGTTGGTCAAAATACAGGAGAGTGTCCCCCGACCCAAAAGCATCCCTCCCCTCGTCACTCCTTGTAATCGGTATCCATGTGAACCCCCCCCAACATGTTCCTGTACCCTGTCTGACAACACTGCCACAGTGTTACCCCAGGCCGGTACATGTTATGTTACCTCACAGAAAAAACCTGAATAATCAACAGGAGCTAAACTACAGTGGAACTGAGACTGAGACAGATAGATGTGGACAGACCCCCCCCCCACCCGACCCAAAACAACACATTTGAGAAAGTGCTACGTTGTTCTCGTTGTTAGCGTCGTCAGCGGATGATGTGTGCCGGCCGGCCTTCCACCCACCAGACAGACTCCTCCAGCCCCAGGACCCAGCCTGCTCTGAGTCCCCCAATGAGGGTGGTGTTGGCTGGGCTGGTGTTGGACCAGGTTGGGCTCTGGCCTCAGAAGCAGGGGGGGGGAGGGGTGGTGAGGGGGTGGGGCAGTTCAAGGAGAGATGGGGCTATATCAGGGCCAGCTGATGCTGACTCGCTGAGCCCACTGGCAGGGCACCGGAGGGGTGGAGGATGGAGGTCGTGCCCCCCTCAGGCCACATAGTGGTACTGGTTGGGACTCTCCTTGTCTCTCTCCATGTAGTCTCTGTCAATCAGCGACTCAATCCGCTTCTTCAGGTCTCCAGGCTGAGGAGAGAGAACACACAGAGGAATGACAGAGGAGAGAGAACACACAGAGGAATGAACACACAGAGGAATGACAGAGGAGAGAGAACACACAGAGGAGAGCGAACACAGAGAGGAATGACAGAGAGAGAACACACACAGGAGAGAGAACACACAGAGGAATGACAGAGAGAGAACACACAGAGGAGAGAGAAAACAGAGGAGAGAGAACACACAGGAGAGAGAACAGAGGAATGACAAAGGAGAGAGAACACACAGAGGAATGACAGAGGAATGAGAGGAATCAACACACAGAGAGAGGAATGAACACACAGAGGAGAGAGAAGAGAGAACACAGAGGAGAGAGAAGAGAACAAACAGAGGAGAGAGAAGACACAGGAGAGAGAAGACACAGAGGAGAGAGAAGACAGGAGAGAGAAGACACAGAGGAGAGAGAAGACACAGAGGAGAGAGAAGACACAGAGGAGAGAGAACACACAGAGGAATGACAGAGGAGAGAGAACACACAGAGGAATGACAGAGGAGAGAGAACACACAGAGGAGAGAGAACACAGAGGAGAGAGAACACACAGGAATGACACTGAAGGGTATGCAGCTTAGAGCTGAGGGTGTGCAGTGCAGTTTACTTGATGTGAATGACTGTTTGATGTGACTATATTTCAGGGTAGGAAAAAAGAACAAAAGCAATGAGAGAGAGAGAGTGAAAATGAAAGAGTACCTTGACGGGGAACTTGAGCTGGTTGTATAGTTCTGACACCAACAGGTTGTGGCCCAGGGTTTTCCTCATCTTCATGATGCGGACAACGGCCGCGTCGATCTGGTACTGTCTGTCCTGAAACACACGCTCTGTGGTGCTCACCTGCTCCTCTACCTGGACACACACACACAGACACACAGAAACATCAACACACGCTCTGTCTGTGGTGGTCACCTGCTCCCCTACCTGGACACACACACCAACACAACTGTAATTCACCATTTATTTTCTGTGAAGGTTTCACTTCCTGAATAAAATGACTCCAACTCAAGAGTTGACTGTGTGAATGCATGATGGCCACACTTCCTCCAATGATGGGAAAGGGAGGAACTCAAAACTTAGGCACTAAGATTTAACTGATGGGAACCTGGAGTGTCAACCCTCAGTGGAAAGCACCATTATATGGATGAATTAGTCTGATATAACAGACACAATGATTAGAGTCAGCACTCCTTTCTGTTCAACAGGCAGGCACAGACTTGACAATGTACCGTTTCCTTCACAGAGACAGAGAGGTGTTAACCCTACCGTTTCCTTCAGAGAGCGAGACAGGTGTTAACCCTACCGTTTCCTTCACAGAGAGCGAGACAGGTGTTAACCCTACCGTTTCCTTCACAGAGACAGAGAGGTGTTAACCCTACCGTTTCCTTCACAGAGAGCGAGACAGGTGTTAACCCTACCGTTTCCTTCACAGAGAGCGAGACAGGTGTTAACCCTACCGTTTCCTTCATCTGAATCTGGTTGATCTTGATGCGGAACAGTTTGTGTCTGAAGTCGTTGTTGAAGTTGAAGCGGTCTCCGTCTTCTATGTCCTTCCCCCGGGGACTCTTATTGAGGACGCGCGCCTTCCCGCAGGCCAGAGACTGCAGGGTACGCCTTAACTCACCCTCCTCTGGGGACGGAACGGGGACACAGATCACGGTTACACTACTTCCATATACATCAAGTTCAATTGGAGAAATGACGTGCATTTCATGAATGAGCCAAAATGTTATTTACCCCAAATACGCAATGAGATTAATGTAGAAGAGAGATAGAGGTGATTAGAAGAGCACTCAACATGGACGGACGGCACCGACACGAAATCACTGATGACTGCTTAAAAGAAATGGATAAGACTGCAGGAGCTGTACTGTTAGAATTCAGTGCAGCCTTTGATATTATTGACCCGAACCTGTTGTTGAGAAATACCTATGATATGGCAATCGAATAGAACCTTCTCTAATGCCAAACATGGAAAGTGTGGTGTACCGCAGGGCCGCTCTCGAGGTCCTGTACTTTTTTTTTATTTTTCTCGATACTGAACAAAGAATAAAACACAACAAGTGTTGGTTTCATGAGCAGAAATAAGAGCCCAGAAATGTTTCATAACCACAAAAGAGCGTATTGCTCTAGGTCACATGGGGAGGTGCCGTTGATTAATTTGTTGGGTTTGCTGCCCACTTGCTCTCCAAAAGACAGAAGAGTTCCATGCAGTCATGGGTCTGTATAATTCTGTAATTTTCATTTGTTCTGGACCTGGGGACTCTGAAAAGACCCCTGGTGGCATGTCTGGTGTAAGTTGACTAAGCAAACCATTTGGAATTTCCAACACAATGTGTTTTTATAAAAACAAGAAGTAATGCAGTCAGTGTTTCCTCAACTCTCAGCCAAGAGAGACTGGCATGCATAGTATTAATATTAGCCCTCTGGTTACAATGAAGAGCAAGACTACATGTTAATGTTTAAATGTTGGTACATTGTAAAATCAGTCTAATGTCTTTTTCATTGTGTCGGAGCCCAGTAACACCAGCTGCCACCATTGGCATCGGCTGAAGGGGATCAGAATCAATCTAAACTAGAGATAAATAAGGAGAGTAGTTAGATTAATCTAAAGCAAAGGACCAGGGAAAATTAATGCACACCTTTGTACCTATGAAGACAGAGAGGGAGAAGCTGTACCTATGAAGACAGACAGTCAGACAGACAGAGGGAGAAGCTGTACCTATGAAGACAGACAGTCAGACAGACAGAGGGAGAAGCTGTACCTATGAAGACAGACAGAGAAGCTGTACCTATGAAGACAGACAGTCAGACAGACAGAGGGAGAAGCTGTACCTATGAAGACAGACAGTCAGACAGAGGGAGAAGCTGTACCTATGAAGACAGACAGTCAGACAGACAGACAGAGGGAGAAGCTGTACCTATGAAGACAGACAGAGAAGCTGTACCTATGAAGACAGACAGTCAGACAGACAGACAGAGGGAGAAGCTGTACCTATGAAGACAGACAGAGAAGCTGTACCTATGAAGACAGACAGTCAGACAGACAGACAGAGGGAGAAGCTGTACCTATGAAGACAGACAGAGAAGCTGTACCTATGAAGACAGACAGTCAGACAGACAGAGGGAGAAGCTGTACCTATGAAGACAGACAGTCAGACAAGAGGGAGAAGCTGTACCTATGCCAGTGGCTGATTTAATCTCCTCCACGCTGAACTCCTCCCCCTCGTTGAACATCAATAGCACCAACGTCTGGAACAGAGACACCTGCAGCTCCTTCTTACCCTGTAGACAGACACAGTTAGAGACACGTCTAGAACAGACACCTGCAACTCCTTCTGACCCTGTAAACAGACACACAGACACATCTGGAACAGACACCTGCAGCTCCTTCTGACCCTGTAGACAGACACAGTTAGAGACACGTCTAGAACAGAGACACCTGCAGCTCCTTCTGACCCTGTAGACAGACACAGTTAGAGACACGTCTAGAACAGAGACACCTGCAGCTCCTTCTGACCCTGTAGACAGACACAGTTAGAGACACGTCTGGAACAGAGACACCTGCAGCTCCTTCTGACCCTGTAGACAGACACAGTTAGAGACACGTCTGGAACAGAGACACCTGCAGCTCCTTCTGACCCTGTAGACAGACACACAGAGACGTCTGGAACAGAGACACCTGCAGCTCCTTCTGACCCTGTAGACAGACACAGTTAGAGACACGTCTGGAACAGACACCTGCAGCTCCTTCTTACCCTGTAGACAGACACAGATAGAGACACGTCTAGAACAGAGACACCTGCAGCTCCTTCTTACCCTGTAGACAGACACAGTTAGAGACACGTCTAGAACAGAGACACCTGCAGCTCCTTCTGACCCTGTAGACAGACACAGTTAGAGACACGTCTAGAACAGAGACACCTGCAGCTCCTTCTGACCCTGTAGACAGACACAGTTAGAGACACGTCTAGAACAGAGACACCTGCAGCTCCTTCTGACCCTGTAGACAGACACAGTTAGAGACACGTCTGGAACAGAGACACCTGCAGCTCCTTCTGACCCTGTAGACAGACACACAGAGACACGTCTGGAACAGAGACACCTGCAGCTCCTTCTGACCCTGTAGACAGACACAGTTAGAGACACGTCTGGAACAGACACCTGCAGCTCCTTCTTACCCTGTAGACAGACACAGATAGAGACACGTCTAGAACAGAGACACCTGCAGCTCCTTCTTACCCTGTAGACAGACACAGTTAGAGACACGTCTAGAACAGAGACACCTGCAGCTCCTTCTGACCCTGTAGACAGACACAGATAGAGACACGTCTGGAACAGACACCTGCAGCTCCTTCTGACCCTGTAGACAGACACAGTTAGAGACACGTCTGGAACAGACACCTGCAGCTCCTTCTTACCCTGTAGACAGACACAGTTAGAGACACGTCTGGAACAGAGACACCTGCAGCTCCTTCTGACCCTGTAGACAGACACAGATAGAGACACGTCTAGAACAGAGACACCTGCAGCTCCTTCTTACCCTGTAGACAGACACAGATAGAGACACGTCTGGAACAGACACCTGCAGCTCCTTCTTACCCTGTAGACAGACACAGATAGAGACACGTCTGGAACAGAGACACCTGCAGCTCCTTGGTAAAAGACGCATTAGAAATTTGACATTTCAAAGAACGCCGCCCATCTCCTAGGACAGTGTTGCTCTGGTCCTCGCCTACCATTTATATTGTATCCCAGCATATTTAACTTTGTGGGTATTTGAGGACCGGAGAAGCACTGTTCTGGGGAAACCTTTCACGCTCACCTCTTTAAACTCAGTCTTCAGAACAGCGTGGCCCAGGGTGGGCTGCCACTGGAGCTTCCTGCCACTGTGTTTCCCCAGATAGAACAGCTTGAATACCTCCTGGAGCTTCACCATCTGGGAAGAGCGAGGGGGAAGAGCGAGGAGCGAGGAGGAAGAGCGAGGGGGAAGAGCGAGGAGCGAGGGGGAAGAGCGAGGGGCGAGGGGGGCGAGGGGGAAGAGCGAGGGGGAAGAGCGAGGGGCGAGGGGGAAGAGGGAAGGGGAAGAGCGAGGAGGGAAGGGGAAGAGCGAGGAGGGAGGGGGAAGAGCGAGGAGGGAGGGGGAAGAGCGAGGAGGGAGGGGGAAGAGCGAGGAGCGAGGGGGAAGAGCGAGGAGGGAGGGGGAAGAGCGAGGAGGGAGGGGGAAGAGCGAGGAGCGAGGGGGAAGAGCGAGGAGGAAGAGCGAGGAGCGAGGGGGAAGAGCGAGGAGGGAGGGGGAAGAGCGAGGAGGGAGGGGGAAGAGCGAGGAGGGAGGGGGAAGAGCGAGGAGGGAAGGGGAAGAGCGAGGAGGGAGGGGGAAGAGCGAGGAGCGAGGGGGAAGAGCGAGGAGGGAGGGGGAAGAGCGAGGAGCGAGGGGGAAGAGCGAGGAGGGAGGGGGAAGAGCGAGGAGGGAGGGGGAAGAGCGAGGAGGAAGAGCGAGGAGGAAGAGCGAGGAGGAAGAGCGAGGAGGAAGAGCGAGGAGGAAGAGCGAGGAGGAAGAGCGAGGAGGAAGAGTGAGGAGGAAGAGCGAGGAGGGAGGGGGAAGAGCGAGGAGCGAGGGGGAAGAGCGAGGAGCGAGGGGGAAGAGCGAGGGGGAAGAGCGAGGAGGGAGGGGGAAGAGCGAGGAGGGAGGGGGACAAGAGAAACTTTATTCAGGCTTCATAAAGCCTAGCATACACACCACCCAACCACACACAGACAGACATACCTCAGGGGGCAGGTGGACCTCCATAGGAGTGTAGGAGGGCCAGTAGCCCATGGTGAGGATGTTGACCGTCAGCTCCAGCTGGCTGGGCTCACTCTGGTTCTGGGTGTACTGGGGGAGACAGACAACCTGATTCAATACATTCATGTACTGGTGGACACAACCTTGTTCAATACTGGAATAGAATACATTAATGTCATGTTGTGTGAGACAATCTAATCCTTTATTACTTGGAAAATGGTGTAAATTGAGAATTCCTTAATTCAAGAAATCATTTGAATCCATCTGGGAACAAATGTAAACGTCATTGGACTACCCCAATTGGTAGAGATGTTATACATGATTCTCTGTGGTAAATCGATATATTACAGTAGTAATATTGCTCAGTGTTTGTGTCCTTTATCTTCCCATATTGGTATGAACCCGTTTCAACGATTGATTGCCATCTTTTGTCATCGCATTTTCTTACATCCGGTAGAGCGTTGTTTGTGACTGCACAGATCTGTCTGTCTCTTATCTCGCAAAAGGCTAATGGGATAGCTCCAAAGCAGTTTAGCTACAATAAGCTAATAGGATAGCTCCAAAGCAGTTTAGCTACAACAAGCTAATAGGATAGCTCCAAAGCAGTTTAGCTACAATAAGCTAATAGGATAGCTCCAAAGCAGTTTAGCTACAATAAGCTAAATGGGATAGCTCCAAAGCAGTTTAGCTACAATAAGCTAATGGAATAGCTCCAAAGCAGTTTAGCTACAATAAGCTAAATGGGATAGCTCCAAAGCAGTTTAGCTACAATAAGCTAATGGGATAGCTCCAAAGCAGTTTAGCTACAATAAGCTAATGGGATAGCTCCAAAGCAGTTTAGCTACAATTTGCTGTCTAACATGAGCGAATATTACCTTGGCGACATTTGCTGAATCCCACTTCTGCCACAAAACTGTCCGAATTAATCTAAACTAACAAAATAACGATTGACGTTGATGTCGATTAAGGCAGCCCCCCCCCCCCTCTCTGATTCAGAGGGGTTGGGTTAAATGTAGAAGACACATTTCAGTTGAATGCATTCAGGTGTACAGCTGACACACACACACAGTTGAAGTCGGAAGTTTACACGACACCATAGCCAAATACATTTAAATTTGGTTTTTCACAATTCCTGACATTTAATCCCAGTAAAAATTCCCTGTCCTAGGTCAGTTAGGATCACCACTTTATTTTAAGAATGTGAAATGTCAGAATAATAGTAGAGAGAGTGATTTAGTTCAGCTTTTAATTTCTTTCATCACATTCCCAGTGGGTCAGAAGTTTACATACACTCAATTAGTATTTGGTAGCATTGCTTTTAAATTGTTTAACTTGGGTCAAATGTTTTGGGTAGCCTTCCACAAGCTTCCCACAATAAGTTGGGTGAATTTTGGCCCATTCCTCCTGACAGAGCTGGTGTAACTGAGTCAGGTTTGTAGACCTCCTTGCTCACACATGCTTTTTCAGTTCTGCCCACAAATTGTCTATGGGATTGAGGTCAGGGCTTTGTGATGGCAACTCCAATACCTTGACTTTGTTGTCCTTAAGCAATTTTGCCACAACTTTGGAAGTATGCTTGGGGTCATTGTCGATTTGGAAAACCCATTTGCGACCAAGCTTTAACTTCCTGACTGATGTCTTGATGTTACTTCAATATATCCACATCATTTTCCTCCCTCGTGATGCCATCTATTTTGTGAAGCGAACCAGTCCCTCCTGCAGCAAAACACCCCCACAACATGATGCTGCCACCCCTGTGCTTTACAGTTAGGATGGTGTTCTTCGGCTTGCAAGCATCCCTATTTTTCCTCCAAACATAACGATGGTCATTGTGGCCAAACAGTTCGATTTTTGTTTCATCAGACCAGAGGACATTTCTCCAAAAAGTACAATCTTTGTCCCCATATGCAGTTGCAAACCATAGTCTGGCTTTTTTATGGCGGTTTTGGAGCAGTGGCTTCTTCCTTGCTGAGCGGCCTTTCAGGTTGTCGATATAGGACTTGTTTTACTGTGGATATAGATACTTTTGTACCCGTTTCCTCCAGCATTTTCACAAGGTCTTTTGCTGTTGTTGTGGGATTGATTTGCACTTTTCACACAAAAGTGCGTTCATCTCTAGGAGACAGAATGCATCTCCTTCCTGAGCGGTATGACGGCTGCGTGGTCCCATGGTGTTAATACTTGCTTATTATTGTTTGTACAGATGAACGTGGTACCTTCAGGTGTTTGGAAATTGCTCCCAAGGATAAACCAGACTTGTGGAGGTCTACAATTATTTTTTCTGAGGTCTTGGCTGATTTATTTTGATTTTCCCATGTCGTCAAGCAAAGAGGCACTGAGTTTGAAGGTAGACCTTGAAATACATCCACAGGGAAACCTCCAATTGACTCAAATGATGTCAATTAGCCTATCAGAAGCTTCTAAAGCCATGACATCATTTTCTGGAATTTTCCAAGCTGTTTAAAGGCACAGTCAACTTAGTGTATGTAAACTTCTGACCCACTGGAATTTTGATACAGTGAATTAAAAAGTGAAATAATCTGTCTGTAAACAATTGTTAGAAAAATAACTTGTGTGATGCACAAAGTAGATGTCCTAACCAACTTGCCAAAGCTATAGTTTGTTAACAAGAAATGTGTGGAGTGGTTGAAAAACAAGTTTTAATGACTCCAACCTCCGTGTATGTAAACTTCCCGACTTCAACTGTAGCCATGCCAGTAAGCTAGCTAGCGACAACAGCTACACAGCTGAAAGTCACGGCACTAGCGACCAACGTCCTGACACACAACTTGTCCAGGAGACGGCGACCCGTTTCCTTTCCTTCTGTTATGTTTTTGAAAAATAACGGACACTAAATATTCAAATACGAGTTCCACAAGACAGATTGGTTGAGGGACGAGCGTCACGGAGGAGGGACGAGCGTCACGGAGGAGGGACGAGTGTTACAGAGGGGTGACGACAACATGGCCTCAAGTCAGATGATTCACTGGTGATAAATGTATACTACAGTAAGTGGTGGTATATTACAATAAGTACTTCAGTGACGTCGAGGAGTCTGTGTTCACCTGCTTGAACTGGATCATAACGTCTTTGGAGAGCTCCATGTCCTTAAACATCCCCTCCAGCTTACTGGTGAAGGCCGCTCCACACTCTGCAGGGACAGGAAGCAGGAAGTCACAAACCATCACACCCACTCTCTGTTAACAAGTTTTTATAGAGTATTATAAGCTGGGTGGTTTGAGCGCGGAATGCTGATTGGCTGACAGACAGGGTATATCAGATCATATACCATGGGTATGATAAAACATGCATTTTTACTTCTCTAATTACGTTTGTTACCAGTTTATAATAGCATTAAGGAACCTCGGGGGTTTGGGGTATATGGCCAATATACCACGGCTACGGGCTGTATCCAGGCACTCCGTGTTGCGTCGTGCTTAAGAACAGCCCTTAGCCTTGGTGTATTGGCCATATTCCACACCTCCTACGGGCCTTACTGCTTAAATACATTGCATGACCTGGTAACTGTGGTGGTGTTTCTACAGTCACACACCAGAGGTAGTGGCAAACCACCGATGGGCCAACTTCACTGCTGAGGCAACAAAGTGTTTGAGTTTGGACAGCTTACCGTGTTTGAGTTTGGACAGCTTACCGTGTTTGAGTTTGGACAGCATGGACTTCTCAGCGTCCACGGAGGCACTCTTCCCCACCAGCAGGCGTTTGGCCAGGTCCTTCTTATAAAAGGCCTCGAACACATCCTTCCCGTGGATGAAGCGGAAGATGATCATGATCTTGTCTAGAATTCTCTCCATCTCCTCCTCGGTAGCTTCCTTGTTGCCCGCCCTCAATTTACAGTCCACGTACTTCGCTGTGCAGATATAGGACACCGCCAGTTAGATAAAACATACAGGAAACACTCATATTAGTTAGTTATAGTTATATTAGTTTGTTAGTTATATTAGTTCGTTAGTTATATTAGTTAGTTATATTAGTTAGTTATAGTTATATTAGTTAGGTATGGTTAGTTAGTTTTAGTTATATTAGTTAGTTATATTAGTTAGTTATATTAGTTAGTTATATTAGGTAGTTATATTAGGTAGTTATATTAGTTATATTAGTTATATTAGTTATGGTTAGATTAGTTAGTTATAGTTAGATTAGTTAGTTATAGTTAGATTAGTTAGTTATAGTTAGATTAGTTAGTTATAGTTAGATTAGTTAGGAAACACTCATAACTGCCGTGGAACCTCTGACTGGTATTTTAAGCAATGGCACATCGTTTTAAGATTCCAGGTGCCTTTAAATATCTCCCGCCCTGAATCTTTGCACACACACACACAGCGGTCTTGTCCTCACCGATGAGTTCAGCAGGTTTGTTGGGTCTGTTGTTGATGAAAGCTTCAAAGGCCTCCTTCATGGCGTTGATGAAGCTCTCGTTTCTGTTGAAACAGCCCTGGGCCACGTTGTCCATCTTATCCTTAAAGTCCAACAGGTCTTGAACCATGTCCTTATCCTTCTCTGGGGTGCCCACAATCTCACCACCAAAACTCTGTTAGGAGACATCTCAGTGAGACTGGAATCAATAGAAGTTTCTGAGTGAGAGTAGAAAAATAGAGAGGCAGAGCAAGAGAGAGGCAGAGCGAGAGAGAGGCAGAGCGAGAGAGAGGCAGAGCAAGAGCCAGAGAGCGAGAGCCAGAGAGCGAGAGCCAGAGAGCCAGAGAGCGAGAGCCAGAGAGCGAGAGCCAGAGAGCGTACCTTGATGTAGTCTCTCCAGTGCTGCAGCAGAGTGGGGAGTCCTCCCTTCACCTTACTGAAGAGCTGGTAGAGCAGAGCCAGCTCCATCACCCGGTTACCGTCTAACAGAATACTGAGACCTGGAGGAGAGGGTCAATATCACCCAGTTACCGTCTTAACAGAATACTGAGACCTGGAGGAGGGTCAGTATCACCTGGTTACCATCTAACAGAATACTGAGACCTGGAGGAGGGTCAGTATCACCTGGTTACCATCTAACAGAATACTGAGACCTGGAGGAGAGGGTCAGTATCACTTGGTTACCATCTAACAGAATACTGAGACCTGGAGGAGAGGGTCAGTATCACCTGGTTACAGTCTAACAGAATACTGAGACCTGGAGGAGGGTCAGAATCACCTGGCTACCATCTAACAGAATACTGAGACCTGGAGGAGAGGGTCAGTATCACCTGGTTACCATCTAACAGAATACTGAGACCTGGAGGAGGGTCAGTATCACCTGGTTACCATCTAACAGAATACTGAGACCTTTAGGTGGGTCAGTATCACCCGGTTACCATCTAACAGAATACTGAGACCTGGAGGAGAGGGTCAATATCACCTGGTTACCGTCTAACAGAATACTGAGACCTGGAGGAGGGTCAGAATCACCTGGCTACCATCTAACAGAATACTGAGACCTGGAGGAGAGGGTCAGTATCACCTGGTTACCATCTAACAGAATACTGAGACCTGGAGGAGAGGGTCAGTATCACCTGGCTACCATCTAACAGAATACTGAGACCTGGAGGAGAGGGTCAGTATCACCTGGTTACCATCTAACAGAATACTGAGACCTGGAGGAGGGTCAGTATCACCTGGTTACCATCTAACAGAATACTGAGACCTGGAGGAGGGTCAGTATCACCTGGTTACCATCTAACAGAATACTGAGACCTGGAGGAGAGGGTCAGTATCACCTGGTTACCATCTAACAGAATACTGAGACCTGGAGGAGAGGGTCAGTATCACCTGGTTACCATCTAACAGAATACTGAGACCTGGAGGAGGATCAGTATCACCTGGTTACCATCTAACAGAATACTGAGACCTGGAGGAGGGTCAGTATCACCTGGTTACCATCTAACAGAATACTGAGACCTGGAGGAGGATCAGTATCACCTGGTTACCATCTAACAGAATACTGAGACCTGGAGGAGGGGGTCAATATCACCTGGTTACCGTCTAACAGAACACTGAGACCTGGAGGAGGGTCAGTATCACCTGGTTACCGTCTAACAGAATACTGAGACCTGGAGGAGGGTCAGTATCACCTGGTTACCGTCTAACAGAATACTGAGACCTGGAGGAGGGTCAATATCACCTGGTTACCGTCTAACAGAATACTGAGACCTGGAGGAGGGTCAGTATCACCTGGTTACCGTCTAACAGAATACTGAGACCTGGAGGAGGGTCAGTATCACCCGGTTACCGTCTAACAGAATACTGAGACCTGGAGGGGGGTCAGTATCACATACTGCTGATAGATACCTTTCTGTAAGATGGCCGTCATGTGTTCTCCAAGCAGCTGCTTCTCTACATTAGAGATAAGTGGCTTCCTATTGAATACAAACAGAGAGAGAGAGATGATCAAGACAGATGGCGAAGGGGGTGAAAGAAAGTAAAGTGGTTCAAATCTGTGAGATGATCTAGTGTACTCTGATTGGAGCACAGGCATGTCAGTCTAAGGGGTGTGGAGGAAGAGGCGGGTCTTACTGAGTGCTCTGGTCGAGGTAGCTGATGACACGATCGTTCTCTTCTTCCAACCGACGAGCCACATGATGCAGGTACTCCGGCACCTGGACACACACACACACGTCACTAGGAGAAAGCCAGGTATGCTAGCTATATAGGGGCGTGGTCATAATATTGAATTAAAGAATTTGATTGACGGCTGTGTCACTCACGTCTCGTTCCTGCATCAGCCTCTGTCCCTCTGCAGCGTACAGTCTGTCAGTCTCCATCAAAAAACGCTCCTCAAACGACTCTTTATACACCTGAGGAGAGACAATAGATGATACCACGAGATCAGAGAATCTACAGAGACCTGAGGAGAGAGACAATAGAGGATACCAGATCAGAGAATCTCCAGAGACCTGAGGAGAGAGACAATAAATGATACCAGGAGATCAGAGAATCTACAGAGACCTGAGGAGAGAGACAATAGATGATACCAGATCAGAGAATCTACATACCATCTGCCTATGGAACAATAGTTCTACACTGCTAAGAAAATGCACTCGTATGACTAGCAAATGACTGTCTTGACTTGATTGGTTGGTTCATTGGCCAAATGGTAAAGACAAGACTTATGAAGCATTGACCAATCACCTGCAGGTCTGAGAGCATGCCCAGTAGGCTGCGGAGAAGGCTGTGGTCCACCGTCTCTCCGTTGCGTTCGCGTTCGATCTGTTCCAGGATCCCGTCGACCGTGCGCTTCTGGACAGCCCCGTCGCTCACGATGTGGTTCCGGAAGAGTTCCAGCCCGGTATCCCTGTGGAACACACACAGTCACGGTGAACAGTAATGGGATGCATCCCAAATGACACCCTATTTCCTACATGGGGAACTCTTTTAGCCTAATGAGGACCTAGTCAAGGTAGTGCACTAAGTAGTGAATAGGGTTCACGGTGGACGGTGAACAGTAACGGCCTGCATCCCAAATGACACCCTATTTCCTACATAGGGAACTCTTTTAGCCCAACGAGGACCTAGTCAAAGGTAGTGCACTAAGTAGTGAATAGGGTTCCATTTCTGACACGGTCTCTGTCAGAGGACAGAAAGAAACGATCACCATCTCAGAACAGGAAAAGACCGTTTGCCACAGAGAACGGATGAATGTTTGTGTTGGTCCTAATAGCTACTGGACGGGGCTCTTACCAGATGGAGGGGAGCAGGGAGTTCTGGAGCACGTAGGTACGATCCAGGAACAGAAAGATACTCCGGATCATGATCTGCAGTAACCCAGGTTACACATGACACACTTACGTTAGACTCATTATACAACATACATTTTAGACAGAATAAATGTCTCATGATAAAGGCTGTCTGACTGACCGTCTGTCTGCAGTGGTCCTGCCAACATCGGTTCATCCTCTTCAGGAAAGACAGGCTGTCCAGGGACTCTGTGAGGCGCTACGGTTAAGGACCGGGCCTCAATTCTATCAAAACACAACAGTCAAACACTCTCTCTTTGGACGGGGCCTCGGCTCGCACCAGGTTGTGGGTAAAAAAAAACATGACAACCTTCTGATGACTACAAACTGTGTAGTTTATAGAGATCCCCATTACAGGGATGTTCATAGTTTTTAAAATTTCCCATCAGTCCAAGCAGCATGTCGCTGTGTGCAGCTAGCTGGCTGAAGAGGTCCAAGGTGCACCCTGGGCGGTTGGTAGCCTAACGGTTAGGAGAGTGGGGCCAGTAAACGAAAGGTCGCTGGTTCGAAACCCCGAGCCGACTAGGAGTAAAAAAATGTCTATGTGGCATTAAGCAAAGCAGTGTAAACATAACTGCTCCTGTAAATATCTCTGGATGAGATGTGTCTGCTAAATGAACAACATGTTAAACATAGTGGTACAGAGACACTACTACACAGCTGGTACAGAGACACTACTACTACACAGCTGGTACAGAGGCACTACTACACAGCTGGTACAGAGACACTACTACACACAGCTGGTACAGAGACACTACTACTACACAGCTGGTACAGAGGCACTACTACACACAGCTGGTACAGAGGCACTACTACACACAGCTGGTACAAAGACACTACTACACAGCTGGTACAGAGACACTACTACACAGCTGGTACAGAGGCACTACTACACACAGCTGGTACAGAGGCACTACTACACACAGCTGGTACAGAGGCACTACTACACACAGTTGGTACAGAGGCACTACTACACACAGCTGGTACAGAGGCACTACTACACACAGCTGGTACAGAGACACTACTACACAGCGGTCCACTGAGAAGACACACAGCTCTATAACAGGAGGCTGCCAGGTTCCTTTAAGCCCCCTAGTCACAACTAACCAGATAAGCTGGTGTTATCAGGGAGACCCAGGCCAAGGTTATTGTGGCAATGATGGTATTCCAGCCACTGGAGTGGTCCGTGACAGTGTGCCTGTGAGGTATTTATGCAATAAGGACCGAGGAGGTGTGGTATATGGCCAATGTACCACGGCTAAAGGCTGTTCTTAAGCACAACGCAGAGTGCCTGGACACATTTAAAAAAGTTATAAAACGAGTTTATCTCCTCAGAGATAAACTGTCACGCAGCATCATAAATGAGACATTCTCATCAAATCGACTTGAAAACCTGTCAAACAGGCTTTAATAAACATCCACACACATTACACACGGGCAAACATTTTATTTTACCTTTATTTAACTAGGCAAGTCAGTTAGCACGCCTCCAACTCAATCATCAAGTTTGCGGACGACACAACAGTGGTAGGCTTACATATTCTTTATCCCCTTACACTGTGTACAAGACAGTAGTTTTGGAATTGTTAGTTAGATTACTTGTTATTACTGCATTGTCGGAACTAGAAGCACAAGCATTTCGCTACACTCGCATTAACATCTGCTAACCATGTGTATGTGACAAATAAAATTTGATTTGATTTAAGAACAAATTCTTATTTTCAATGACGGCCTAGGAACAATGGGTTAACTGCCTGTTCAGGGGGCAGAACGACAGATTTGTACCTTGTCAGCTCGGGGATTCGAACTTGCAACCTTTCGGTTACTAGTCCAACGCTCTGACCACTAGGAGCACACTTTCACACGCAAAGACAGACACACACACAGTGTAAAGGATATTCTCTGAACTGATGTATCTGGGCCTGGACATGGTCCTCACAGACCTGACGGAGCTGCTTGTACAGTGTGGGGGAGACTTTATAGGAACACAGGTTCTCCACCGCCTGAAACAGAGGAGACGGAGGTCAACATACTAAGTATTCCTCAATTCTGTAAGTCATCCTTCCTTGGAAAAGTTACAGGACAGGATTAGCCAAGTCAACAGGCCGGTGACTGGTCAGAGTGATAGGGTTAGCCATGTCAACAGGCCGGTGACTGGTCAGAGTGATAGGGTTAGCCATGTCAACAGGCCGGTGACTGGTCAGAGTGATAGGGTTAGCCATGTCAACAGGCCGGTGACTGGTCAGAGTGATAGGGTTAGCCATGTCAACAAGCTGGTGACTGGTCAGCACAGTGGTCAGGTATACTGACTGCTGATGTGAGCTACAGAACCTGCTGGCTGGCATAGAGCAGTTCTCCTCTCCAATGATTTGAGACTAGAGGCATAGTGTCTTAGGACCGATCTCTGCTGCCCGTTGGAATCGGGTAGCGTCCCAAATGGCACCCTATACCCTAAATAGTACACCACATAGGGAATAGGGTGTCAGTTGGCACCACCAACCCAGACTGGCTAGGGCAAACAGCAGGTCACATGACAAGACAGCTGGAGTAATGGTAGACAGATACAGACAGTAAAGGGCAACCAGCAGGTCACATGACAAGACAGCTGGAGTAATGGTACACAGATACAGAGAGTAAAGGGCGAACAGCAGGTCACATGATACGACAGCTGGAGTAATGGTACACAGATACAGACAGTAAAGGGCAACCCGCAGGTCACATGACAAGACAGCTGGAGTAATGGTACACAGATACAGACAGTAAAGGGCGAACAGCAGGTCACATGATACGACAGCTGGAGTAATGGTACACAGATACAGACAGTAAAGGGCAACCCGCAGGTCACATGACAAGACAGCTGGAGTAATGGTACACAGATACAGACAGTAAAGGGCGAACAGCAGGTCACATGATAAGACAGCTGGAGTAATGGTGTCATACAGATGAAGACAATAAAAGGGCCCATATCGGTACATATTATTCACATGGAAACACTGGGACTTGGATATAGGCATGTCATCAAGGCCCGTTGGACACATGAACTAGGCCCATGTTTTAGAAAGGTCAATAAGGGCTGTAGCTCTCCACAAACTATGTGTTTCATGTCCTGAAAGTGCAACTGTGTGTTTGATGCTTTAGGCCTGACCTGGTAGAGTTCCTCTAGGTTGTACTTGATGGAGGTGCTGTTCTGGATGGCTCCTACCGCATCCCTCAGCTTCAGCCAGGTGTCCTCAGTGTAGTTGTCCGCTAGCTTTGGCCTGTCTGGGAACACACAACAGAGTCACGCCACACCAAGGCACAGCAAAATGGTTAGACAGACCCAGCCTCTAGCTGGGTACCTCATTTAAAATGAGAAATTTTAAGTTAATTTGTAAACAAGGAGAATATTGTTTGTAAACAGTTCACTATTGTTTGCATGTTCAACCATATGTAAACATCTGGCAGGGACAGAGTCAACAAATGTCAAATTGTAATAGAATGCAAAAAAACATTTATTTATTCTGCCAGAATGTCATTAGCTTGGTAAAGTTAGCTAGATGACGTAACCAGAGTTGAGCAATATTTCCAGGGTCAGGTTGCAACGGAATATTCTGTTGTTTACATGCCATGGCTATCAATTGCTTCAAATATGTCACAAGCTAACTTGGTCTAAAAACTTCCTAGGCTACCCAGCTGGCCATCATGGACAACTTTCAAATATGAACTTTAGTTACGCTGCCAATTATGGGGAGTTACACGTTACATAAGTAGAGTTAACTAGTTTGCCAATTACTAACAGATAGTTGATACTCAGGAAAAACGGCTAAATAACGTGTAGCAAGCTAGCTAACGTTAACTAGCTATTCAGCACGCGTTACCTTTGAAATTTTTTATGACTAATTTCTTGGAGGCGCCAGTTTTGTTGGAGGCCAGGCCAGAAATCTTTGTCACTCCGTTGTTGTTGTGCTCCGTCAGAGCAGAGAAGTTGGCTTTCTTGTCCTGTCGTATGTCTTCTGCCATTATTAGATTAATGCAGAGGGCCGTTGTTGTGAAGAGTTGTTAGCTAACGTTAGCGGCACTTCTACTCGTCCTCTCAAACGAGCCTAAAGTTGGATTATACAACTCTGACCCTGTTTCTTAATTCATTTACGATGCACCACTTAGTCCGATCCCTCACTTGAACAAAAGTAGATACCTAGACCAAAGCCATAAAACTCAGGGAAACTTTTGGATGAACCAAACAAACTGAAAAACAGATTTCGTTGAAGTAAGCTAACGCGTTAGCTAGCCTAGTTTAGTTAGCGAAACAAACTATTTAGTATATCCACTGCGTCCCTCCCTGGCCCGTATTAAAATTAGGCAAATATTAAATGTTATATATTTCAGACTTCCATGTGTGAAACAAATTAAAAGCTATATTCAATCTCAAATTATCCATCATTATGCTACCGCTGGAGATGTGGCGCTAGCCACATAGCAAACATAACAAAATGGCTTCCTACACCCCCCTTGACAAGTGCATCTTGGGAGATTCACATTCTACCGGTGTGATGTTTGAAACTTCAACATTATTTGGACTTTTTTTTAGCTTTTTACAAGAGTTCATCTTTAAAGGGTCTCAATTACATTTCCTATTCAATTACATTTCCTATTCAATTACTTCAGTGAAATTCATCGACTTTTGTCGATTTTGCATGATGTAAAATGATTTTAGGTACAAGCAATAACACATAAAACTCTTATTCAAATGATGTAGACTCATCGTGGAATATGATCATGGAATAAATTGGTGTATACATTGGTAAAATATAAATTGGTACAGTATTTGTGCATCGTGATTTTATCAAGTTTACCCTGTTCTAAAAGTTACCTAGATTAAAATGTATTCTAAATTTAGTTTCTAATTTTAAACATGTTTAAACTGTTTCATTTTCTTGGACAGACGAGAAAAGTATAATTGCAGCCCGCAATTCGGGGCATTCATGCATGTGGGCATTCCTGCATCTTTAGGAACCCCTCTCTATACTTCTATTGGTCAATTTTTAATCGCATAGACAATCAGAGGAAATCTAGAATATCAAAAGTGTCATGCAAACATGAAGATGGCATGCTTGAGGGGGGAAGTTCATGCAGTAACCAATGGGATGCTTGAGGGGTGGGGGGTGTTCATGCAGGTATTAATGGGATGCTCGATGGGGGAAGTTCATGCAGTAACCAATGGGATGCTCGAAGGGTGGGGGGGTGTTCATGCAGGTATTAATGGGATGCTCGACGGGGCAAGTTCATGCAGTAACCAATGAAATGCTTGAGGCGGGCGTGCCCACATGAAGGAATGCCCTGAATTGCAGTCCGCAATCACACACTATTGAAACAGACCAAGCATATTTTTGTAGGCCCTGGTACTCCACCAAGGTTCGAAGGACAAAGCCTATGGGGAAATGAACAGAGTTTTTGTAGGGTGTTTGGATAAACTGTGAAAAATTAGGCCTGTGGTAAAACACAGGCTTATGAGATCTTGTACACTTTGTTCAATTTGATCATCTTCATCAGCTAATGTCACTTTTTGTGAATTTTGAAGCATTTGTGTAATCAAAAGCACGTCAAGGCTTCATAATTCATAAAGGTCATGTTAACTGACTGATATTATCTCACAAAACGAATAAGATCTCCTAAGCCTGTGTTAACCTTAGACCTTATATAGGATAAGGAATGGCTGAAGGAACCACAGGTAACTCATTTCCGTTTGTTAGGACAACAAGCTGGCAGGCTCTTTAGTCCCCAATCTGGTTTTAATGTCTGGGAGAATCTCAATTGCATACTCACGAGGAGGATGGTGGGAGGAGCTATACGAGGAGGGGCTCATTGTAATGTCTGGAATGGAGCCATAGAACGGGACAAAACACATAGAAACTCCGTGTTTGACCCCGTTCCATGAACTCCATTCCAGCCATTACAATGAGCCCATCCTTCTATTGCTCCTCCCACCAACCAGGAAGAAAATCTGTCTCCCTCCAGCAGGTGCCGTTTTTTCGCCCACCAAGCAAGGAGTTTTTGTGTGGAGGTCAAGGAGTGTTAGTCAACAAATTGGTCAAAATAAAATGAATGTCTTATTTGCAACGTGAGGTTTATTTGATCGAATATAAGTTCCACTAATCCAAAGAAAGGATAGTTGGAAGCTAAACAGCCCGCACTGCCGCTTTGTGGACAACAACTCCCATTTTTAGGGCGGAAAGACATGTATTTTGTCAATATATGCATATATTGCCCCAATGCATTGTAAACAGGAAGCACAACCTCCTCATGACCTTCTTCGATCTGAAAACGTAGCGGCAGCTCTCCCTAGCGGTTAGCAAGCAGTTAGCAGCGAAGGGAGTGGAGAGATTGAGAAGTGAAAAGACAGGAAGGCCGTGGTACATCGGCGTCTCCTATACTAGATATGCAGTGGCTACGGCTGGGGGTATGACAGCTTCTAGCTATCGTCTTTGTATGGACATGTAAATCGCTGCTTTTGAAAGGTTTGTACAGTAAACAGCAGCACCGATTTGCCAATAATGACAGCCTGAGTCATTGCTTAGTAGCTTGTTACATACAGCCAGTCAGCTAGCTAGCTAGCTAGCTGCTAAAACTGGTTAACATTAACTGGAGAGCTTACTTTACTTCAGTCATTGCTCTACTTCCACAACGGATAGTCAATATTTGCATGATGTTGCTAGGTCATTTAGGTAACCCTAACCCATTTTTGGCTCTGGGTTTGCTAATCAAAGTGCCCCAGAATTTCTCTAGAAATGATGGTTTGTTGCCAGCTAGGCTAGCTAGCATGATGGCTAACTGTCAAGTGATAATTGCTAGAAGTCTCTAGTTGTACCATTATTGCGGTATCCTCCTAGCTAACTAGTTAGGCCCTAGAGTTTTTCCACGTCCGTTCACGTGATCAGGAAAAGTTCCTGCTCCTACTGATTCCACACTAGCCTTGGAATTGGGACTTTCAGTGAGAGTTTGTAAAATATTATTGGAAAGACTGTTTCTTTGCACTTACAGGATCCCAATTATCCACCCTTCTCCCAAAGTGTGCATGGATTTAAAAGCATTGGCTGAAGGAAATTTCCACCATTGTTACAGAAATAACCTGTAAGTGTGCAAGTGCACACTTTGGGAAAAGGGTGGAGAATCGGGACGCATCCACAGTGTGTTGATCTGATCCCCTCTGCTCTTACAGGAGATGTCTGTGTTGACCTGATCCCCTCTTCTCTTGCAGGAGATGTCTGTGTTGACCTGATCTCCTCCTCTCCTGATCTTACCGTCCTGACTCTTGCAGTAGATGTCTGTGTTGACCTGATCTCCTCCTCTCTTGCAGTAGATGTCTGTGTTGACCTGATCTCCTCCTCCTCTTGCAGGCGATGTCTGTGTTGACCTGATCTCCTCCTCCTCTTGCAGTAGATGTCTGTGTTGACCTGATCTCCTCCTCCTCTTGCAGTAGATGTCTGTGTTGACCTGATCTCCTCCTCTCTTGCAGTAGATGTGTGCTGTGCCTTCAAGATGAGTGTGAAGGCATTTGAGCTGGTCCCTGCCGTGGAGCGGGAGCTCCTGATGGGAGACAAGGCCCGCATCAACATTGAGTGCATTGAGTGCTGCGGCAAGCACCTGTACGTGGGCACCAACGACTGCTTCATACATCACTTCCTGCTAGAGGAGCATGCCACGACCAAGGGGATGCTATCCTACACCGTCCAGAAGCTGCTGTTCAAGTACCTGGGCCTGAAAAAGCCCGTGGAGGCCCTGAAGGCCGCGTCAGCGTTAGAGCGCATCATTGTGCTCTGTGACGCTACAGTTAGTGTTATTGACATGATCACCTTAGAACCCGTGCCTTCGGGCGGGGCCAAGATTAAGGGCGTGGCCGCGTTCTGCGTCAACGAGAACCCGGTGAACGGGGACCCGTTCTGCGTGGAGATCGGGGTGCTCTCGGCCCGGCGGCGCACCGTACAGATATACATGGTTTACGAGGACAGGGTGCAGCTGGTGAAAGAGGTCAACACGCCGGAGCAGCCGTGTGCGGTCAGTCTGGACGGTTACTTCCTGTGCCTGGCCCTCTCCACGCAGTACATGATCCTTAACTACAGCACAGGGGCCGCGCAGGACCTGTTTCCCTATGACAGCGAGGAGAGGAAGCCCATAGTCAAGAGGATCGGCAGGGAGGAGTTCCTCTTGGCTGCCCCTGGTGGCCTGGGTGAGTCATTACAACAGCAGCTGTATTGTTAATCAGTAGATCTTATTACTAACATATCACTAGTGACGTATTCTCTCGCTCGCTCTCTCGCTCTCTCTCTCTCTCTCTGTGTCTCTCTCTCTGTGTCTCTCTCTCTGTGTCTCTCTCTCTGTGTCTCTCTCTCTGTGTCTCTCTCTCTGTGTCTCTCTCTCTCTCTTCTCTCTCTTTCTCTCTCTGTGTCTCTCTCTCTGTGTCTCTCTCTCAGGTATGTTTGCCAATGCAGAGGGTATATCCCAGCGTGCTCCAGTGAACTGGTCAGAGAGTGTGATGGGAGCGGCTGTGTGTTTTCCCTATGTGGTGGCGCTAGACGAGGGCTTCGTCACCATCCACAGTATGCTGGACCAGCAGCTCAAACAGACCCTCTCCTTCAGAGACGGACACATCCTACAGGACTTTGAAGGTGCCAACATGGCTCCCCTACACTAGTCTAAATGTCTAGCCTTGTTGGCTTACCTCAGTAGACCTATGTCTACAGTATCTATGGCTGAAGAGATGGTGACCCTGTCTGTGTCCCTAACCCTGACCTGTCTGTGTCCCTAACCCTGACCTGTCTGTGTCCCTAACCCTGACCTGTCTGTGTCCCTAACCCTGACCTGTCTGTGTCCCTAACCCTGACCTGTCTGTGTCCCTAACCCTGACCTGTCTGTGTCCCTGACCTGTCTGTGTCCCTGACCTGTCTGTGTCCCTGACCTGTCTTTGTCCCTGACCTGTCTGTGTCCCTAACCCTGACCCCTCCGTGTCCCTAAACCTGTCCCTAAACCTAACTGTGACCAGTCCCTGTCGGTGGTTTGTAGGTAAGCTGGTTCTGGCCTCCTCTAAAGTTGTGTATGTTCTGGTGCCCCTACCCCTGTCCCGAACTGTGTACCTGTCTCTGTCCCTAACTGTGTCTCTGTCCCTAACTGTGTCTCTGTCCCTAACTGTGTCTCTGTCCCTAACTGTGTCTCTGTCCCTAACTGTGTCTCTGTCCCTAACTGTGTCTCTGTCCCTAACTGTGTCTCTGTCCCTAACTGTGTCTCTGTCCCTAACTGTGTCTCTGTCCCTAACTGTGTCTCTGTCCCTAACTGTGTCTCTGTCCCTAACTGTGTCTCTGTCCCTAACTGTGTCTCTGTCCCTAACTGTGTCCCTGTCTCTAACTGTCTCTGTCCCTAACTGTGTCCCTGTCTCTGTCCCTAACTGTGTCTCTGTCCCTAACTGTGTCTCTGTTCCTAACTGTCCCTGTCCCCTGTCTCTGTTCCTAACTGTCTCTGTCCCCTGTCTCTGTCCCTAACTGTCTCTGTCCCTATAGGTAAGGTGGTTCTGGCCTCCACTAAGGCTGTGTACGTGCTGGTGCCCCTACCCCTGGAGAGACAGATTCAGGAGCTGCTAGCTGGACACAGAGTGGAGGAGGCCCTGGCTCTGACTGAGGGAGCCAGGAGGAACATTCCCAAAGACAAGTTCCAGGTACAGACTGTCTGCCACAAATAGTGTTTCTGCTAGAGAGCTTGTCAATACTCTCCGCTAGCTGAAAACAGATGATCAAAAGGCTGATTTCTAGGCCTCCCTAGAGGAGCAGTGGTCTAAGGCAGCGCTAGCTGTGTCACTAGAGGAGCAGTGGTCTAAGGCAGCGCTAGCTGTGTCACTAGAGGAGCAGTGGTCTAAGGCAGCGCTAGCTGTGCCACTAGTGGAGCAGTGGTCTAAGGCAGCGCTAGCTGTGTCACTAGTGGAGCAGTGGTCTAAGGCATCGCTAGCTGTGCCACTAGTGGAGCAGTGGTCTAAGGCAGCGCTAGCTGTGTCACTAGTGGAGCAGTGGTCTAAGGCAGCGCTAGCTGTGCCACTAGTGGAGCAGTGGTCTAAGGCAGCGCTAGCTGTGTCACTAGAGGAGCAGTGGTCTAAGGCATCGCTAGCTGTGCCACTAGTGGAGCAGTGGTCTAAGGCAGCGCTAGCTGTGTCACTAGTGGAGCAGTGGTCTAAGGCAGCGCTAGCTGTGTCACTAGAGGAGCAGTGGTCTAAGGCAGCGCTAGCTGTGTCACTAGTGGAGCAGTGGTCTAAGGCAGCGCTAGCTGTGCCACTAGTGGAGCAGTGGTCTAAGGCAGCGCTAGCTGTGCCACTAGTGGAGCAGGGGTCTAAGGCTGTGCCACTAGTGGAGCAGGGGTCTAAGGCAGCACTAGCTGTGCCACTAGTAGAGCAGGGGCCTAAGGCTGTGCCACTAGTGGAGCAGGGGTCTAAGGCAGCGCTAGCTGTGCCACTAGTGGAGCAGTGGTCTAAGGCAGCACTAGCTGTGCCACTAGTAGAGCAGGGGTCTAAGGCTGTGCCACTAGAGGAGCAGGGGTCTAAGCCAGCGCAAGTCCAGACTGTGTCGCAGCCGACTGCAACCGGGAGACCCATGGGGCGGCGCACAATTGGCCCAGCGTCGTCCGGGTTAGGGGAGGGTTTGGCCGGGCAGGGATGTTCTTGTCCCATTGTGATTCCTGTGGCAGGCCGGACGCAATGCAAGCTGACACGGTCGCCAGGTCTACGGCGTTTCCTCCGGCACATTGGTGCGGCTGGCTTCCAGGTTAAGTGGGCATTGTGTCGAGAAGCAGTGCGGCTTGGCAGGGTTGTGTTTTGGGGGACGCACGGCTCTCGAACTTCGCCTCTCCTGAGTCCGTACGGGAGATGCAGCAATGGGACAAGACTGTAACTACCAATTGGATACCACAAAATTGGAGAAAAGGGGGGTCATAATTTTTTTTAAATAACAAAAAAAAAGTTTATTTCTATAGTTTATTTTGGTCTTTTGTGAGTACAGCCCAGGGAGTTATTGTGACAGTGATGCATCATGTGTTCCCAGGTGACTCATTTAACTGGGGTGATTGTGTCCTTATGAAATGTAAAATATAGAATAAGAGGGATGAGATGTGATGCATCTTTAACGTTCTCTTTCATGATACCCCCCCTCACCCCTCCTCCTCAGATATTGCACAGAAGAATCCTCCAGCAAGCAGGATTCATACAGTTTGGACAGCTTCAGTTTCTCGAAGCGAAAGAACACTTCAGGACAGGTCAGTTGGACGTCCGGGAGTTGATCTCCCTCTACCCTCTCCTCCTCCCGGCCTCCTCCTCCTTCGCCCGCTGCCACCCGCCGCTCCACGGGTTCGCCGACCTCAACCACCTGGCGCAGGGGGACCAGGACAAGGTCCAGAGGTGCAAGAGGTAAGAGATGTGGTCCTCTGTAGCTCAGTTGGCAGAGTATGATGTTTGCAACCCCCATAATAGTTGGTTTGATTCCCAGGACCATCTGTACGTAAAATACAGAATAAAGTGCCTGCTAAATGGCTATTATTATTATAATAATAATAATAATTATTATTATTATAATTATTATTATTATTTATTATAATTATTATTATTATTATTATTATAATTATTATTATTCTAGGTTCCTCATCACGTACCTGGGTGAGGTGCGAAGCACGGAGGGGGCTAACGGCTGCCGGGAGGACGTGGACACGGCTCTGTTGAAGCTGTACGCTGAGCAGGACCACGAGAGTCTTCTGGACCTGCTGGCCTCCCCCAACGCCTGTTTACTGGCAGACAGCGCCCCCTGGCTAGAGAAACACCACAAGTGGGTACTGCAGCTAGCCTAGTGGGTACTGCAGCTAGCCTAGTGGGTACTGCAGCTAGCCTAGTGGGTACTGCAGCTAGCCTAGTGGGTACTGCAGCTAGCCTAGCGGGTACGGCAGCTAGCCTTGCCTAGCGGGTACGGCAGCTAGCCTTGCCTAGCGGGTACGGCAGCTAGCCTAGCCCAGCCGGTACGACAGCTAGCCTTGCCTAGCGGGTACGGCAGCTAGCCTAGCCCAGCCGGTACGACAGCTAGCCTTGCCTAGCGGGTACGGCAGCTAGCCTAGCCCAGCCGGTACGACAGCTAGCCTTGCCTAGCGGGTACGGTAGCTAGCCTAGCCCAGCCGGTACGACAGCTAGCCCAGACGGTACGGCAGCTAGCCGAGCCCAGTCTAGTGTGCACTACTATAGTTAGCCTAGTGGGCACTAAGATATTGCGTTCAAAGTAGCCTGCTATGCTATTGCCTTTTAAAGTGTGTAATGAGTGTTTTTTTTTTTATGTTGGGTTATCTTTCTCCTGTGTATCAGGTATTTTGCACTAGGCCTCCTCTACCATTACAACGGACAGGATTCAGCTGCTCTACAGGTAAACATGCTACTACTGTACACTACCTTAGTTTGAACACGGTGACCGTACCACCATGGCTCCTTTATATGGCAAATCAATCTAATCAAACCTGGCCACATCTTAAGCACTTAGGATGAAAAGCCCTATAAATCCAATCCATTATCTTGATTATTAATTTAATATGAATTGTAATGAAATGTCTATGGGGTTGTAAGATGCCTCTCTGTCTCTCCTCCTGTAGTTGTGGGTGCGAATAGTGAATGGGGACCTTCAGGACTCTACCAGGTCTGACCTGTATGAGTACATTGTGGACTTCCTGGGTTTCTGTTCCAACCCGGACCTGGTGTGGAAATATGCGGACTGGGCCCTGCAGAGAGACCAGACGGTACGGTTCTGTCTGCGTTTCCAAATGGCACCTTAATCCCTATATTGTATACTACTTTTGACCAGGCTCTATATTGTATACTACTTTTAACCAGGGCCCTATATTGTATACTACTTTTGACCAGGCTCTATATTGTATACTACTTTTGACCAGGCTCTATATTGTATACTACTTTTGACCAGGCTCTATATTGTATACTACTTTTGACCAGGCTCTATATTGTATACTACTTTTGACCAGGCTCTATATTGTATACTACTTTTGACCAGGCTCTATATTGTATACTACTTTTGACCAGGCTCTATATTGTATACTACTTTTAACCAGGGCCCTATATTGTATACTACTTTTGACCAGGCTCTATATTGTATACTACTTTTGACCAGGCTCTATATTGTATACTACTTTTGACCAGGCTCTATATTGTATACTACTTTTGACCAGGCTCTATATTGTATACTACTTTTGACCAGGCTCTATATTGTATACTACTTTTGACCAGGGCCCTATATTGTATACTACTTTTGACCAGGGCCCTAAGTTCTAGCAGAAACTAAGTAATGATGTCGACTGCCGGCCATTTTGGATATACCCGCAGGAGTAAAGAAGACTCTCCTCATTGTAATTGTGTGTTTATCTGTGGTCTCTGTAGATAGGGGTGCAGATCTTCACCAGGAGGCCGGTGGGTCAGGACCAGGTTAAGGAGCAGAAGGACCAGGTGAACCCAGACGACGTCATCACGTACCTGGGGAAACACAGCCAGGCTCTGCTGCTCTACCTGGAACACCTGGTGCTGGGCCGACGGATACAGGTCAGAACATACACAGGACTTCAGAACATATTCCATACACGATTTACCTCCTTCAACTATCCCCTGGCGCTTGGTCTTTACTGCTCTCTCTCTCTCTGTCTGTTTGTCTCTGTCTGTTTGTCTCTGTCTGTTTGTCTCTGTCTGTTTGTCTCGCTGTCTCTCGCTCTCTCTCTGTCTCTGTCTCGCTGTCTCTCTCTCTGTCTGTTTGTCTCGCTGTCTCTCGCTGTCTCTCTCTCTCTGTTTGTCTCTGTCTGTTTGTCTCTGTCTGTTTGTCTCTGTCTGTTTGTCTCTGTCTGTTTGTCTCTCTGTCTCTCGCTCTCTCTCTGTCTCGCTGTCTCTCTCTGTCTGTTTGTCTCGCTGTCTCGCTGTCTCTCGCTGTCTGTCTCTCGCTCTCTCGCTGTCTCTCTCTGTCTCTCTCTCTGTCTCTGGCTACTGTATGTAACTCTCTGTCTCTCTCTCGCTGTCTGTCTTTGTCTACTGTATGTAACTCTCTCTGTCAACTGTATGTAACTCTGTCTCTCTGTAGAAAGAGAAGCTCCACACCCACCTGGCAGTGCAGTACACAGACAGAGTCCTGTCTCTCCTGTCTCAGTCCCCCCCAGTGGACCAACAGGTGTCAGTAGCCCGGGACAAACTCCAGCTCCTCCTCAGGGAGTCCAGCCTGTACCGCGTCCAACTACTACTGGGTGAGCTGTCCATTGTCAATGTGTCCCAAATTACACCCTATTCCGTATCCAGTGCACAGGGCTCAGGTCAAAAGTAGTGCACTACATCAGGAATGGGGTGTAATTTTGGATGTGGCCAATGTTGTTGATTTCCACGTTTTTAAACAACATTTTAGTTTGATCTCGTCCAGTTGAAGTATTGTTCCTGTTTAAACATGAGATAATACCAATAAACTACATTTAGTTTCCTGGCAGAATAATGGGGTCCTCCAAAAAGGACAGAATGTCTATAATCTGCTATGACCCTGGTTTTATCCATGACATGGTTATAACCTGCTATAACCCTGGTTTTATCCATGATGACGTGGTTATAACCTGCTATAACCCTGGTTTTATCCACGATGACATGGTTATAACCTGCTATAACCCTGGTTTTATCCATGATGACGTGGTTATAACCTGCTATGACCCTGGTTTCCTGTTTAAACATGAGATAATACCAATACACTACATTTAGTTTCCTGGCAGAATAATGGGGTCCTCCAAAAAGGACAGAATGTCTATAATCTGCTATGACCCTGGTTTTATCCATGACATGGTTATAACCTGCTATAACCCTGGTTTTATCCATGATGACGTGGTTATAACCTGCTATAACCCTGGTTTTATCCACGATGACATGGTTATAACCTGCTATAACCCTGGTTTTATCCATGATGACGTGGTTATAACCTGCTATGACCCTGGTTTTATCCATGACATGGTTATAACCTACTATAACCCTGGTTTTATCCACGATGACGTGGTTATAACCTGCTATAACCCTGGTTTTATCCACGATGACATGGTTATAACCTGCTATAACCCTGGGTTAATCCACGATGACATGGTTATAACCTACTATAACCCTGGTTTTATCCACGATGACGTGGTTATAACCTACTATAACCCTGGTTTTATCCACGATGACATGGTTATAACCTGCTATAACCCTGGTTTTATCCACGATGACATGGTTATAACCCGCTATAACCCTGGTTTTATCCACGATGACATGGTTATAACCTGCTATAACCCTGGTTTTATCCACGATGACATGGTTATAACCTACCATAACCTATGGCTCTGTCTCCCCCTCCCTCAGGTAAGATCCAGGAATGTGACCAGTTGTTTCTGGAGAGAGCCACGCTCCACGGGAAACTAGAGGAGCACGATAAGGCGTTACACATCCTGGTGCACCAGCTCAAAGACTTCCCCGCTGCTGAGGCCTACTGCGTGTGGGGTTCCGCCTCCCGGGACCCGGCCTACCAGCAGAGCCTCTTCCACCTCCTCCTGGGGGTCTATCTGGACCGGGACCTTCCCAGTAGTACGGTCACCGGGGAGCTGGAGATGGCAGCGGTGGACCTGTTAAACCGGCACGGGGAGGTGTTCGACGCTGTGCGCGTGCTGGACCTGCTTCCTGAAGGCTGGTCCCTGCAGCTGCTTCGCCCGTTCCTCGGACGCGCCCTGCGGGGGAGTATGCACGCCTGCCGCACCTCCCAGGTTGCACTGGGGCTGGCGAGGTCAGAGAACCTACAGCTGCAGCACGACAGGGTGAGATTGGAACGACGCGACACACACACTGCGCGCGCACACACACACACACACACAAAAAATCAAATCACATTTGTTTTGGTCACACATGTTCAGCAGATGTTATTGTGGATGTAGCGAAATTCTTGTGTTTCTAGCTCCAACAGTGCAGTAATATCTACCCATTCACAACAACAACACACACACACAACTCTGCATTATGTGTTTACGACAAAGCTCTCCTGATTTTAAATCTTTGTAATTGCTCCTACGTTCTGCTGAGTCGTGACGAAGGTGAGATGTAACTGTGGCCTTGTTGTCGTGTCATCAGTTGAAGCAGAGGAGGAGCCCCGTCCTGGTATCACAGAAGAAGGGGTGTGTTCTGTGCCACAACACCTTCAGCGAGCCGGACTGTGTGTGTCTTCCAGGAGGCGTGCCCGTACACACACACTGTGCCGCCCAGAGGGTGGTACGAGACTCGCCCACCAGGAGACAACTAGCCAATAGCAACAACCACACATGAAGCCCCTTGACCACCATCACCACCCAAGCCTCGCCCAGAGCCAGTGTGACGGGAGGAGCCTAGCAGCAGCCCGGGCTGTGATTGGTTGCATCTGGGTGGGGGGGGGGTCACATCAGATGATGACTATGGGGAATAAAAGCACAGAGGTTACCATGGCTACCGTGGTCCAGCGTAGTGGGAGCAGCCCTGGAGCATACTCAGAAACACAGAGCTGACCACACTTCTCTACTGTGTGCGTGTGTGTGCGTGTGTGTGTGTGTGTGTGCGCTCGTTCATTTGTGAATAAAGGAAGGAAGGTATTTATTCCAGTGCCACCATGCATAAACAACAGGGAGACTGATGACCGACTGAGTTGTGAATGAAGTTCTACAACAAGAACTAAACTCCACATCCATCCATAATGACTTTAACATTGAAGTGAAACCTACAGTCTGTCCTGGTCCTCTGTTATGTCTGTCCTGGTCTAGTGCTGAACCCCTCCTCTGTCCTGGTCTAGTGCTGAACCCCTCCTCTGTTATGTCTGTCCTGGTCTAGTGCTGAACCCCTCCTCTGCTATGTCTGTCCTGGTCTAGAGCTGAACCCCTCCTCTGTCCTGGTCTAGTGCTGAACCCCTCCTCTGCTATGTCTGTCCTGGTCTAGTGCTGAACCCCTCCTCTGCTATGTCCTGGTCTAGAGCTGAACCCCTCCTCTGTTATGTCTGTCCTGGTCTAGTGCTGAACCCCTCCTCTGTCCTGGTCTAGAGCTGAACCCCTCCTCTGTTATGTCTGTCCTGGTCTAGTGTTGAACCCCTCCTCTGTCCTGGTCTAGTGCTGAACCCCTCCTCTGTTATGTCCTGGTCCAGTGCTGAACCCCTCCTCTGTTATGTCTGTCCTGGTCTAGTGCTGAACCCCTCCTCTGTTATGTCCTGGTCCAGTGCTGAACCCCTCCTCTGTCCTGGTCTAGTGCTGAACCCCTCCTCTGTTATGTCCTGGTCCAGTGCTGAACCCCTCCTCTGTTATGTCTGTCCTGGTCTAGTGCTGAACCCCTCCTCTGTTATGTCCTGGTCTAGTGCTGAACCCCCCCTCTGTTATGTCCTGGTCCAGTGCTGAACCCCTCCTCTATTATGTCTGTCCTGGTCTAGTGCTGAACCCCTCCTCTGTTATGTCCTGGTCCAGTGCTGAACCCCTCCTCTATTATGTCTGTCCTGGTCTAGTGTTGAACCCCTCCTCTGTTCTGTCCTGGTCTAGTGCTGAACCCCTCCTCTGTTATGTCCTGGTCCAGTGTTGAACCCCTCCTCTGTTATGTCTGTCCTGGTCTAGTGCTGAACCCCCCCTCTGTTATGTCCTGGTCTAGTGCTGAACCCCTCCTCTGTCCTGGTCTAGAGCTGAACCCCTCCTCTGTTATGTCCTGGTCTAGAGCTGAACCCCTCCTCTGTTATGTCTGTCCTGGTCCAGTGCTGAACCCCTCCTCTATTATGTCTGTCCTGGTCTAGTGTTGAACCCCTCCTCTGTTCTGTCCTGGTCTAGTGCTGAACCCCTCCTCTGTTATGTCCTGGTCCAGTGCTGAACCCCTCCTCTGTTATGTCTGTCCTGGTCTAGTGCTGAACCCCCCCTCTGTTATGTCCTGGTCTAGTGCTGAACCCCTCCTCTGTCCTGGTCTAGAGCTGAACCCCTCCTCTGTTATGTCCTGGTCTAGAGCTGAACCCCTCCTCTGTTATGTCTGTCCTGGTCCAGTGCTGAACCCCTCCTCTGTTATGTCCTGGTCTAGTGCTGAACCCCTCCTCTGTTATGTCTGTCCTAGTCTAGAGCTGAACCCCTCTGCTCTGTCCTGGTCTAGTGCTGAACCCCTCCTCTGTTATGTCTGTCCTGGTCTAGTGCTGAACCCCTCCTCTGTTATGTCTGTCCTGGTCTAGTGCTGAACCCCTCCTCTGTTCTGTTATGTCTGTCCTGGTCTAGTGCTGAACCCCTCCTCTGCTATGTCCTGGTCTAGTGCTGAACCCCTCCTCTGCTATGTCCTGGTCTAGTGCTGAACCCCTCCTCTGCTATGTCTGTCCTGGTCTAGTGTTGAACCCCTCCTCTGTTATGTCTGTCCTGGTCTAGTGCTGAACCCCTCCTCTGCTATGTCCTGGTCTAGTGCTGAACCCCTCCTCTGTTATGTCTGTCCTGGTCTAGTGCTGAACCCCTCCTCTGCTATGTCCTGGTCTAGTGCTGAACCCCTCCTCTGCTATGTCCTGGTCTAGTGCTGAACCCCTCCTCTGCTCTGTCCTGGTCCTCTGTTATGTCTGTCCTGGTCTAGTGCTGAACCCCTCCTCTGCTATGTCTGTCCTGGTCTAGAGCTGAACCCCTCCTCTGTTATGTCCTGGTCTAGTGCTGAACCCCTCCTCTGTTATGTCTGTCCTGGTCTAGAGATGAACCCCTCCTGTTATGTCCTGGTCTAGTGCTGAACCACTCCTCTGTTATGTCTGTCCTGGTCTAGTGCTGAACCCCTCCTCTGCTCTGTCCTGGTCTAGTGCTGAACCCCTCCTCTGTTATGTCTGTCCTGGTCTAGAGCTGAACCCCTCCTCTGTTATGTCTGTCCTGGTCTAGTGCTGAACCCCTCCTCTGTTCTGTTATGTCTGTCCTGGTCTAGTGCTGAACCCCTCCTCTGCTCTGTCCTGGTCTAGTGCTGAACCCCTCCTCTGCTATGTCTGTCCTGGTCTAGAGATGAACCCCTCCTGTTATGTCCTGGTCTAGTGCTGAACCCCTCCTCTGTTATGTCTGTCCTGGTCTAGTGCTGAACCCCTCCTCTGCTATGTCCTGGTCTAGTGCTGAACCCCTCCTCTGTTATGTCCTGGTCTAGTGCTGAACCCCTCCTCTGTTATGTCTGTCCTGGTCTAGTGCTGAACCCCTCCTCTGCTCTGTCCTGGTCTAGTGCTGAACCCCTCCTCTGTTATGTCTGTCCTGGTCTAGAGCTGAACCCCTCCTCTGTTATGTCTGTCCTGGTCCAGTGCTGAACCCCTCCTGTTATGTCCTGGTCCAGTGCTGAACCCCTCCTGTTATGTCTGTCCTGGTCCTCTGTTATGTCTGTCCTGGTCTAGTGCTGAACCCCTCCTGTTATGTCTGTCCTGGTCTAGAGCTGAACCCCTCCTCTGTTATGTCTGTCCTGGTCTAGAGCTGAACCCCTCCTCTGCTCTGTCCTGGTCTAGTGCTGAACCCCTCCTCTGCTATGTCTGTCCTGGTCTAGTGCTGAACCCCTCCTCTGCTATGTCTGTCCTGGTCTAGAGCTGAACCCCTCCTCTGCTATGTCTGTCCTGGCCCAAACCTGAGATGAGCTTGAGTCTATCCCTGGGGAGGGTCTTACTGCAGAACACAGTACAAGCAGACCAGTTAGACATCTCCTCCTTCACTACAGTGGCTCCTCTCTGCTGCTGGTATCTGAGACTGAACTTGAAGACGATGATTCCCCAGTGAGGCTGTGTTCACAGCCAGGAGCGTTCCTAATTGTTGCTAAATGTTCTGCTGTGTTGCACACACTCTCTCTCACCCCTCGAACCTGCTCCCCTTCCCGAACATTGTGTCCACACTACTTAAGAACTGTCTCTCTGCCTTCAAGCAACAAAAAAAAACAATGTTTTGGTTTTCATTTTGCTAACCAAGGTGAGGTTGAAACATCCAGCTAACCTGATGCTCGCTGGTTTCAGCTCAGACCAGGGCCGTATTCATTAGGCACCGAACTGAAGAAAACGTGACGGGGACTAGCTGAGCCATCTCGGAAAAACAAACTTGTTTTCCTCTTCCACTGCGAAACATTTTGCTTCGGTGTTCCCGGATGAACATGACCCCAGCTCTATGGGATGTGAAATGCTAAAACACTGAAAACAGAAGAATTGGCTAATGTTTCACTGACCAAAGCAAACGTTTAACCTGATCCCAGATCTGTTCGTGCTCATGCCAACTTCATTGCTATTAGTCAAGCCAATTATTTTTGGCATGACTATGAGTGACAAGGAGTTGTCATGGTGACACAAACAGACTGGCACTCAGGCTAAGCTAGGTCCTATTTATAGAGTTCTCGGCTTTGTATCTGTCCCATTATGGCATCAGTGACAGCATGAGCAGCACCATTGAGGCTATCACCATTTTAAAGTAGTACATTTTCTTTTTTTTTATGTTTGAAAAAGTGTATCGCTAATATTAGTGATTTACCTCCACCTGCATTGCCCGGGGTCTTGAACCAAATCTTGTCATTCATTTGTTGTGCCATTTACAAAACTAAGCAAACCAATTTGAAGAAGACGATGCTCTCTGATCATTGACCGATCGCTCCCATCTCATAGGAATCGCTGTCCAGTTGACTACTTTAAAATGGTGGAAGCGCTCCGTGGCAAAGTCCAAGCAAATAGTGTTATTTCCCAAGTAATGATCTCTCTCCATCTCTATGGTCCTGTCCCAGTTCACGTCGATCAGTGAACAACGTGAGTGTGGGTCGAACAAAGCAGGAAATCAGCCTTTGTATTAACACATGGATTTACAGGGAAATCCTTCAAATTATGCAAATTAGCCGGTAAAATCTAATTTAGTTTTTGTGCCGACGCGTTAAAACCAGATGAGCGTTTTGTGAAAAAAAGGAAAAGGGAAAACGCATTGCAATGCAGTCTGTCTGTTTAAAGGCTTTAGTTGTTTTGTTCTCACCCTGCTGCAAGGTTAGGGTTAGGGTTAGGGTTCTCACCCTGCTCGCAAGGTTAGGGTTAGGGTTCTCACCCTGCTCGCAAGGTTAGGGTTAGGGTTCTCACCCTGCTCGCAAGGTTAGGGTTAGGGTTCTCACCCTGCTCGCAAGGTTAGGGTTAGGGTTCTCACCCTGCTCGCAAGGTTAGGGTTAGGGTTAGGGTTCTCACCCTGCTGCAAGGTTAGGGTTAGGGTTCTCACCCTGCTCGCTGCTGGTTTATAGCAAACTGATTTATCGGTCAAAAATACTATTTTGACTTTTTAAAATGTGTGAAATGTCAAACTTTTTGATGGATTTTGCAATAGACCATTTGATGAGCACAGACTAAGTGAAACTCCTCTTTTACACACACACACACACACTTCCTTCTCTGTTCTTCTTCTCTATGATATCCAGTTTGTTTTCTCTGTTGGTGAAGGGTGTCTGTCTGTTTCTCAGGTGGCACCCTATTCCCTATATAATACACTACATTTGACCAGGACCTCTGGCCGTTTGGGATCACACCCGTAACTGATCACACCGTAACTGATCACACCCGTCCTGATCACACCGTAACTGATCACACCGTAACTGATCACACCGTAACTGATCACACCGTAACTGATCACACCGTAACTGATCACACCGTAACTGATCACACCGTAACTGATCACACCGTAACTGATCACACCGTAACTGATCACACCGGTAACTGATCACACCCGTAACTGATCACACCCGTAACTGATCACACCCGTAACTGATCACACCCGTAACTGATCACACCGTAACTGATCACACCGTAACTGATCACACCGTAACTGATCACACCGTAACTGATCACACCCGTCCTGATCACACCGTAACTGATCACACCGTAACTGATCACACCCGTAACTGATCACACCGTAACTGATCACACCGTAACTGATCACACCGTAACTGATCACACCCGTAACTGATCACACCCGTAACTGATCACACCCGTAACTGATCACACCCGTAACTGATCACACCCGTAACTGATCACACCGTAACTGATCACACCGTGACTGATCACACCGTAACTGGAAACAGCCAGATATGACTCTACATGTTGTAGATGAAGGTGTTGCTGTCTGGCTCTCTATTCCCTCCGTACTCCACTACTGGTTTGACTCCCTATTGGCACTTAATGTTCTGTTACTTGATAAAGGAATGAATCACTGTCCGTTACTCGATTTGAAGATCTAAATGATGTTTGTTTTTTGTTATCGTTGAAAGAGGGAAGTGTAGAATACCGGACTGAGCAGTCTTCTAGGTTTTGTTAAAACGCCAAAGGTGTTGTTCCTCTGATATTTGGGGAAAACAAAAATAAAAAGGAATCATTCCTGTGTAAACAAAGCCAGGAGCGTATTTGTGGGCAGGGCTGACTTCCAGTGGCTGGTTCCATGCACAGTGATTGGCCAGGATAACTAGGTCAGGTGTACCGATTGGACACATTAATTACAATAACTCCGCCCCCCCCGAGAGTGGCACATTTTGGAGGAGATGATGTCAGTGGACAACACCTTTAACACTGTCTGGCACCCCATTTTTATTTAGTATGTAGTGCACTACTTTGGACCAGAGCACATAATGGGTCTGGTCTAAAGTAGTGCACTATATAGGGAACAGGGTTCCATTTCACACAGCTTCAGGACCATCCATCCTTCTGTATGGTCATCTCTGGAACAGGGTTCCATTTCACACAGCTTCAGGACCATCCATCCTTCTGTATGGTCATCTCTGGAACAGGGTTCCATTTCACACAGCTTCAGGACCATCCATCCTTCTGTATGGTCATCTCTGGATGGATGTTCAAAATGGACCCATCTTTTCCGTCACTTCTCAGATCATTTCAGTGACGTCTGATTTCAAGATTAACATTTTGAAATTAAAATTGTTACATGTTGAATAACAACTTTAACTTTGGTTCCAGGCTTCCTTCTGTTAGTGCCTGGGCTGTCGACGCTATACACATGGGCCCTGGTCTGAAGTAGTGCACTATATAGGGAATGGGGTGCCATTTGCCCTGGTCTGAAGTAGTGCACTATAAAGGGAATGGGGTGTCATTTGCTCTGGTCTAAAGTAGTGCACTATAAAGGGAATGGGGTGTCATTTGCCCTGGTCTGAAGTAGTGCACTATAAAGGGAATGGGGTGTCATTTGCTCTGGTCTAAAGTAGTGCACTATAAAGGGAATGGGGTGTCATTTGCTCTGGTCTAAAGTAGTGCACTATATAGGGAATGAGGTGTCTTTTGGGATGCAGTGGTTTACTCTGCACAAACAAGTACTTACTGTCTTCTGCCTTCTCCCCTGGCACCAATAACACATCATGTGTCTAAACATGACCTTAAACAAACCTCCTCTCTGGCTCTCTCCCTCTCTATCTCTCTCCCTCTATCTATCTCTCTCTCTCTCTCTCTCTGGCTCTCTCTCTCTGGCTCTCTCTCTCTGGCTCTATCTCTCTGGCTCTCTCCCTCTGGCTCTCTCTATCTCTCTGGCTCTCTCCCTCTCTGTCTCTCCTGCTCTATCTCTCTGTCTCTCTCCTGATGTATTTTATAAATGTATGTGTATATACTGTATATATATTAGTTTGTTGCTTTGTAAATCAATGTAGGTGGAATGTACAACATGTGAAGATGTCCATTTTAATAAACATGACTACATGCTGACATCAGTTGGTGGTTATATTGTAATGTGATTTAACAATTCGTACTTAAAGAAGTACATAAAGAATCCATCCAGGTCATTGGATCTGATTCTATATGTGACAATAATTTGCAAGAGATGTTGTATAAAGATTATAGATCCAGATTACATTATAAAATGTCATTTACTGTTGCGTCAACCTCCAGATCCACCCATGTAAAAACAATGTGTCCCTTTTCTGACTTCTGAAGTGGTGTCTCTTTGTTCTGTCTGTGTTACCGTGGCGACGTGAGCGTTCTGTCATCCTTCCCTAGAGGAGATACTTCTCTGTAAAGAAACCCGTACAGGACTGGATTAGAGCCAAGCCAGCAAAGCATGACGGATTTGTGGACGGACACACACACACACACACACACACACAAACACACCTCTGGCTGTGCTGAAGCAGCTTTCACAGTGCACTGTCCCTCTGTGGAGCCACATACTGTCTCCTACATGGAGGTCTCCTAGAGGACAATGGCACACCTCACACTGTCGAGGAGAGGAAGATGGTTACATACAGTTTGGGTTCAGAGACAGATTATTAGAATCACATGAATAACTGCCTACTGATTGACTGCCTGACTGACTGCTTACTGATTGCCTGACTGACTGCCTACTGACTGACTGCCAACGGCAGGGTAGCCTAGTGGTTAGAGCGTTGGACTAGTAATCGGAAGGTTGCAAGTTCAAACCCCCGTGCTGACAAGGTACAAAATCTGTCATTCTGCCCCTGAACAGGCAGTTAACCCACTGTTCCTAGGCCGTCATTGAAAATAAGAATTTGTTCTTGCCTGGTTAAATAAAGGTAAAATAAAAAATCAAACTGACTGCCTACTGACTGATTGACTGACTGACTGCACACATGATACACATCTAGAGGACATATCCAGTTATCACTACAGCACAACTATGTGGAAGATGTGTGACTTCCTGTAGATGTGTGTTGAATAGATAGACATGAGACGTTCTATAGATGTGTGTTGAATAGATAGACGTGTAGATGTGTGTTGAATAGATAGACGTGTAGATGTGTGTTGAATAGATAGACGTGTAGATGTGTGTTGAATAGATAGACGTACTGTAGATGTGTGTTGAATAGATAGACGTGGGCTGTCGACGCTATACACATGGGCCCTGGTCTGAAGTAGTGCACTATAGATAGACGTGTAGATGTGTGTTGAATAGACAGGTGCGTTGCTTTACCTTGAAGCAGGATGAGTGGCTGTAGATCTGTAGATCCTCCAGGATCATGTTGGCTCCAGCCACCATCGGTTTACAGCAGTACGAACACAGGCCCTTGGTCACACTCCTGTACAGCAGAGGGCAGTAGTGAGTTGGGGATAGAGAGAACACAATAGTGACAGCTTTGCTGAGTGCAGAGTCAGCACCTGTGATGTTCAAGGACGATAAGACAAACACAGTCCTGATACAGTGTTCATTTACACATTATAATATTTTTTAACATTTATTTTGACTGTTCAGACAGAAAATGTATTGGCTACATGAACACAAAACACATGGCTGACATGTTGGGTATGGACTAGAGGAGAGTCTGGGTTGGAGTCAGGGAGGGTATAGAGAGGAGAGTCTGGGTTGGAGTCAGGACTGACCTGTTACGTATAGAGAGGAGAGTCTGGGTTGGAGTCAGGACTGACCTGTTGGGTATGGACTAGAGAGGGGAGTCTGGGTTGGAGTCAGGACTGACCTGTTAGGTATGGACTAGAGAGGAGAGTCTGGGTTGGAGTCAGGACTGACCTGTTGGGTATGGACTAGAGAGGAGAGTCTGGGTTGGAGTCAGGACTGACCTGTTAGGTATGGAGAGGAGAGTCTGGATTGGAGTCAGGACTGACCTGTTCGGTATGGAGAGGAGAGTCTGGATTGGAGTCAGGACTGACCTGTTAGGTATGGACTAGAGAGGAGAGTCTGGGTTGGAGTCAGGACTGACCTGTTAGGTATGGAGAGGAGAGTCTGGATTGGAGTCAGGACTGACCTGTTCGGTATGGAGAGGAGAGTCTGGGTTGGAGTCAGGACTGACCTGTTCGGTATGGAGAGGAGAGTCTGGGTTGGAGTCAGAGAGGGCGGGTCAGGGAGTCTGTTCTCTAAGCTGAGAGAGGAGAGAATGAAGAAGGGTCGTTATGGTGTCGCTGACCCTGCTCAGTCCTGATTCATTTAGGATTTTAGACAAATCTGACAGTTGACCAAATCTCCGGACACATTTTATCGGAATCACAGTTTTGAGATAAAAGTTATTTAAAGTCATAAAGGGCAAGAAGATACATTAAACCCTTTTTTAGTTCATATTCATTAATATTTTAGAATTCATTATATATTCATTATTATTTTAGAATTCATTATATATTCATTATTATTTTAGAATTCATATATTCATTATTATTTTAGAACTCATTATATATTCATTATTATTTTAGAATTCATTATATATTCATTATTATTTTAGAACTCATTATATATTCATTATTATTTTAGAATTCATATATTCATTATTATTTTAGAATTCATATATTCATTATTATTTTAGAATTCATCAGATATTCATCATTATTTTAGAATTTTAAACACTTTTTTGGAGAATTTGAAATCCGGAGAACAGCATTTCCTGGCATAGAGCCAACATGGAAATGAATTGTTTTGGAAATATTTAGAGAATTCCAAAAACAAATCTTCCCCCTTGTGACAGCCTGGTCTCATAGACTAGACGTAACATAGTAAAAGTAATTCCAGGACTCTAATCAGTATGATATGTTACCTTGGGTGTGGTTACATAAGACAGAAGGCTATGAAGGCAAACCCCCAAATGTTGCGTGTTTGAATCTCATCATGGACAACTTTAGCATTTTAGCCAATTAGCAACATTGCAACTACCCTTTTAATTTAACTCCTAATCTTAACCCTAACCCCTAGCCTAGCTAATGTTATCCACCTAGCTAACATTAGCTTTAGCCACCTAGCTAATGTTATCCACCTAGCTAACATTAGCTTTAGCCACCTAGCTAATGTTATCCACCTAGCTAACATTAGCTTTAGCCACCTAGCCAACGTTAGCCACAACAAATTGGAATTCGTAACATATCATACATCTAGAAAATTCCAGCTGTGCTGGGTGGAGATAAGAGAACATGGCCATTAAGTCCAGATCGTTCCTCAAGATGTTCAAACGTTCATAGATGACCAGCAGGGTCAAATAATAATCACAGTGCAGAGTTAAAAAGTAAGAACATAACAAAGGAAACAGTAACACAATAAAATAACTGTTCATTGTTGTCATGACTTTGAATGCATACTGCCAATCATCAATGTTCATTATGTCAGAAGTACCTGATCTCACTGATTACAACTTGGGGCATTGGAGGTGGTGGTGGTAGAGTTGTTGGAGTTGTTGGAGGTGGTGGAGTTGTTGGAGGTGGTGGTGGTGGAGTTGTTGGAGGTGGTGGTGGAGTTGTTGGAGGTGGTGGTGGTGGAGTTGTTGGAGGTGGTGGAGGTGGAGTTGTTGGTGGTGGTGGAGTTGGTGGAGGTGGAGGAGTTGTTGGAGGTGGTGGTGGTAGAGTTGTTGGAGGAGGTGGTGGTAGAGTTGTTGGAGGTGGTGGTGGTAGAGTTGTTGGAGGTGGTGGTGGTAGAGTTGTTGGAGGAGGTGGTGGTGGAGTTGTTGGAGGTGGTGGTGGTGGAGTTGTTGGAGGAGGTGGTGGTGGAGTTGTTGGAGGAGGTGGTGGTGGAGTTGTTGGAGGAGGTGGTGGTGGTAGAGTTGTTGGAGGAGGTGGTGGAGTTGTTGGGACTGCCGGGGGCTCTTCATCAGTGATGTGGGTAATGGCGTGGGGGAGTACCTCTGGAGGGCTTAGTGGGGAGTAGAATAGTTTTTTGGGGGAGGAAAAGACCCTTGCAGTAAAGAGGGACATGGATGGGCTCTTCAGCGATGAGCTTCTACAAAACCACACGGAAATAAAACAAGAGTTTTAGTCAGTTACTGTAATACAGCATTAAATAAAAGCTCACAAACACAATCAAACTTTAAACTCATGTGAAGTTACTTGTTCTATGTGTCTGACTTACGTGAGGGAGTTTAGGGACTTTGGGGAGGTGCTCCCAGGACTCATGGCTGTCTTGGGATCTTTCATGCTCTTTGAGGTGGTGCTGGGAGGAGAGGGAAGACCGTCACGGTTGAGTACACCATTAGGAGGGTCTGACAGTTTTTGGTACAATTTTAGTCCCCTGAGTTCGAATTTTGACCTCTTTACCTTAAAACGAAGGACACAGTCTTGGTCTTCGGAGGAAGTGGAGGGCTGAGGTAAAACGAAAAACACAAATACAAACCCAAAAATCAGTTTAAGGAAAACACTGTGACTACCAGATAGTAGATATATAGTTAGAGAAAACACTGTGACTACCAGATAGTAGATATCTAGTTAGAGAAAATCATTTTTTTTGTCCATTTAAAATAACATCAAATTAATCAGAAATACAGTGTAGACATTGTTAATGTTGTAAATGACTATTGTAGGTGGAAAAGGCAGATTTTTTGATGGAATATCCACATAGGCGTACAGAGGCCCACTATCAGCACCACTCCTGTAAGGGGTGTGTAATCGGTGGCAGGGAAGTCAGACGCAGGAGAGCAGAACTATAGCCGGAGCAGTTTAATAGCAAAACCTACGGCATAAAAATAACAAGAATAATTGGGTACAAAAACCCCTCGCCCACCAAACAACACGTGCACAAGCACTTACAGTAAACAATCCCACACATAGACATGGGGGGAACAGAGGGTTAAATACACAACAAGTGATTGAGGGAATTGAAACCAGGTGTGAGGAAAAAACAAGACAAAACACCTGGAAAATGAAAAGTGGATCGATGATGGCGAGAAGACCGGCGACGCCGAGCGCCGTCCGTACTTAGGAGGGGACCCGACGCCGAGCGCCGTTCGTACATAGGAGGGGACCCGACGCCGAGCGCCGCCCGTACATAGGAGAGGACCCGACGCCGAGCGCCACCCGTACATAGGAGAGGACCCGACGCCGTCCGTACATAGGAGAGGACCCGACGCCGAGCGCCGCCCGTACATAGGAGAGGACCCGACGCCGAGCGCCGCCCGTACATAGGAGAGGACCCGACATCAGTGGAAGTCGTGACAACTCCTGTGTTCCAAGGGCACGTTGTGTTTGCTCATCCAAGTTTATAATTTTAAAAGGCTAATTGATCATTAGAAAATCCTTTTGCAATTATGTTAGCACAGATGAAAACTGTTGTTCTGATTAAAGATGCAATAAAACTGACATTTTTTAAACTGGTTGAGTATCTGGAGCATCAGCATTCGTGGGTTCGATTACAGGCTCAAAATGGCCAGAAACAAATAACTTTCTTCTGAAACTCATCAGTCTATTCTTGTTCTGAGAAATTAAGGATATTCAATGCGAGAAATTGCCAAGAAACTGAAGATCGCGTACAATGCTGTGTACTACTCCCTTCACAGAACAACGCAAACTGGCGTTGGGAGTGGGAGGCCCCGGTGCACAACTGAGCAAGAGGACAAGTACATTAGAGTGTCTAGTTGTAGAAACAGACACCTCACAAGTCCTCAACTGGCAGCATCATTAAATAGTACCCGCAAAACACCAGTCTCAACGTCAACAGTGAAGAGGCGACTCCGAGATGCTGGCCTTCTAGGCAGGGACGCTGCTAAGATAAACACAATGCAAATGTACCTCTTGGTCAAATGGTTGACTGGAGTGCTGGGGCTAGCAGGGACGGGCTGGCCCACCTCCGGCTGCAGGCTGTGGTTAGCATTAAACAGACAGAGGGAGATGGATGTTAGGGAGAGAGAGAATTCTGCCAAATTTGATATTGTCCAATCATTTAGATGTTTGACATTGGTAAACTTCTTACCATGGTGACAGTGTCAGTCGATTTGAGACAGCTCAGAACCTCTCCACACAGTGTGTGTGTGTGTGTGTGTGTGTGTGTGTGTGTGTGTGTGTGTGTGTGTGTGTGTGTGTCCCACTTACTCCACTAGCTCCTCCTCCTCCTCCATGCTGCGTCTGATCCAGCTGTTGTCTTTCAGCAGACTGGTCTTCTTCCTGCTGCTGTCAACTATGTTCTGACTGGCACTCATCTCCTGACTCCTTCTGACAGGCTTCGACTTCTGACTGAAAACAGACATTGCAGAAAGCAGGCGAGGATGGTCCAGTCTGTGCTAGAAGAAACATGAAATGTAACAGAGATATTGGTGTGATGAACACTCACAACCTGGGTCACCTGCTACGTTTTAACATTCCAATGACCTGTCCTGAGGACATATCTGAATGTGGATGTATCTGTTTTATGACGAACGCTTCCTGATGTGGTTAAGAATGGCATGCCAGATGGTATGTTTGATTACGCAAGAATGTTCAACACAATCACAATGATTGAACAATCACAAACTTAAATGGTTGAGAACAGCAGACTTTGTTTCACTGTGGCTTAATAGTGTTGCTATGGCTTAATTGTGTTGTTATGGCTTAATAGTGTTGTCATGGCTTAATAGTGTTGTTATGGCTTAATTGTGTTGTTATGGCTTAATTGTGTTGTTATGGCTTAATTGTGTTGTTATGGCTTAATAGTGTTGTCATAGCTTAATAGTGTTGCTATGGCTTAATTGTGTTGTTATGGCTTAATAGTGTTGTCATGGCTTAATAGTGTTGTTATGGCTTAATAGTGTTGTCATAGCTTAATAGTGTTGTTATGGCTTAATTGTGTTGTTATGGCTTAATAGTGTTGTTATGGCTTAATAGTGTTGTCATGGCTTAATAGTGTTGCTAGGGCTAAAAGGGTGTTATTAGGGCTTAATAGTGTTGTTATGGCTTAATAGTGTTGTTATGGCTTAATAGTGTTGTTATGGCTTAATAGTGTTAATTAATAGTGTTGTCATAGCTTAATAGTGTGGCTATGGCTTAATTGTGTTGTTATGGCTTAATAGTGTTGTCATGGCTTAATAGTGTTGTTATGGCTTAATAGTGTTGTTATGGCTTAATAGTGTTATGGCTTAATTGTGTTGTTATGGCTTAATAGTGTTGTTATGGCTTAATAGTGTTAATTAATAGTGTTGTCATAGCTTAATAGTGTGGCTATGGCTTAATTGTGTTGTTATGGCTTAATAGTGTTGTCATGGCTTAATTGTGTTGTTATGGCTTAATAGTGTTGTCATGGCTTAATAGTGTTGTTATGGCTTAATAGTGTTGTTATGGCTTAATAGTGTTGTTATGGCTTAATAGTGTTAATTAATAGTGTTGTCATAGCTTAATAGTGTGGCTATGGCTTAATTGTGTTGTTATGGCTTAATAGTGTTGTCATGGCTTAATAGTGTTGTTATGGCTTAATAGTGTTGTTATGGCTTAATAGTGTTGTTATGGCTTAATAGTGTTGTCATGGCTTAATAGTGTTGTCATGGCTTAATAGTGTTGTTATGGCTTAATAGTGTTGTTATGGCTTAATAGTGTTGTTATGGCTTAATAGTGTTATGGCTTAATAGTGTCGTCATGGCTTAATAGTGTTGTTATGGCTTAATAGTGTTGTTATGGCTTAATAGTGTTGCTAGGGCTAAAAGGGTGTTATTAGGGCTTAATAGTGTTGTTATGGCTTAATAGTGTTGTTATGGCTTAATAGTGTTGTCATGGCTTAATAGTGTTGTCATGGCTTAATAGTGTTGTTATGGCTTAATAGTGTTGTTATGGCTTAATAGTGTTGTTATGGCTTAATAGTGTTATGGCTTAATAGTGTCGTCATGGCTTAATAGTGTTGTTATGGCTTAATAGTGTTGTTATGGCTTAATAGTGTTGCTAGGGCTAAAAGGGTGTTATTAGGGCTTAATAGTGTTGTTATGGCTTAATAGTGTCGTCATGGCTTAATAGTGTTGTCATGGCTTAATAGTGTTGTTATGGCTTAATAGTGTTGTTATGGCTTAATAGTGTTGCTATGGCTTAATAGTGTTGTTATGGCTTAATAGTGTTGCTATGGCTTAATAGTGTTGCTATGGCTTAATAGTGTTGTTATGTCTTAATAGTGTTGCTATGGCTTAATAGTGTTGCTATGGCTTAATAGTGTTGTTATGGCTTAATAGTGTTGCTATGGCTTAATAGTGTTGCTATGGCATAATTGTGTTGCTATGGCTTAATAGTGTTGCTATGGCATAAATGTGTTGCTATGGCTTAATAGTGTTGTTATGGCTTAATAGTGTTGCTATGGCTTAATAGTGTTGCTATGGCATAATTGTGTTGCTATGGCTTAATAGTGTTGCTATGGCTTAATAGTGTTGCTATGGCATAATTGTGTTGCTATGGCATAATAATGTTGCTATGTTATAATAGTGTTGTGGCTTGCACCTTTTGAGAACTGTGATAACAGAACACTAACCATGCCATAACCTTTCCTTAACAAACAAAGTTAAACATCTCAGAAAAACACACAGGGATACGGAAATCCCAGCTACCAACTGCTCTTAATGATGCATCTCTCAATCAATATCATGTAGGATCATTTCAAACTGTAAAACTCAGCAACGATAAGAGACCACTACCAAAGAGACCACTACCAAAGATGTGCCCTCTTTATAGAAAACGATAGATGTATCTGTTTAACTCACCGTGAAGAAGACCAGTGTTCACAATAGTGGCTGATGGTCGTGGAATAGAGGATTTTCTCTCTCTCTCTCTCTCTCTCTCTCTCTCTCTCTCTCTCTCTCTCTCTCTCTCTCTCTCTCTCTCTCTCTCTGTCTTTCTCTCTCTCTCTCTATCTTTCTGTAACTCTGTCTGTCTCTGTCTCTCTCTCTCTCTCTCTGTCTCTCTCTGTCTCTATCTTTCTGTAACTCACTCTCTCTCTCTGTCTGTCTCTGTCTCTCTCTCTCTGTCTCTCTCTCTCTGACGCTACCCTTTCTGTCCCGAAGGGTAAGGATAGGGGTCAGGGAGGGAGGTGTGTCATGCTCTGAGCCAGAACAGTACACACATGTAAACCTGAAAGGTGAGTTACCTGAGTTGACTGTTATCAGTGAGACTAGAAAAGCACTGGAGGATGATCATAAAGAACTCATCAGGACTAAACTCAACGAGCTGCTCCACAAAGCAACCACAGTGGTGATCATGGATGTGTGGCTGCCATTATTAAGGGATGTAGTAATGGCTACATGTTGCTGTTTTGAATCCTGTGTATTATGGCATTGCGACTGACCTGAGGCAACCTTGGCCTTTTCAGTATTTGTCAAGTGTGTGACACTTAATATGCATTAAACAAAGAGAGTGACGTCATCTTTGATTGAAGTCATTACACTATTCATGAAAAAGAAGTTACACACTTTATGTCATAATCAACACATAATGTAATAACTGTAGTAACTATTACATTATGCTCAAAAATGTTATTACGTTGTGCGTTCAGCATATTTATTACACATTATTGGCAATTTATTACATTATCAGCATTTATAAAATGTTAAATGTAAAAGTTATTACATTATTAGCAGATATTCCATTATTGTCAGTTATTCCATTATCTGTCGCTACTGACCTTTATAGTTTTCAAGGAAACAAGACGACGTAGCCACCCTGATTATGCATGCAAGTGTTGTTGATGAGCACTTGCACTGTGTCTATCACACTCCAGCCCGCAACGGAGCTGTATGTAATGCTTCTTGACGTTGGTTTGCACACCGCCATTCAAATGAAGAAGAAAAAGAAGATGGCCTTAAAAAGTTTTACACAGAGTTGGAAAATATTATATTATGACATATTTAATTATCTATCATAAAATTCCCCCTAAATTGTTTTTAAAATACACACATTTCATTGATATATGTATAAAAAAGCACACAAAGTATCTGGTAACTTTCACAATAGAATATGAATCAGATATGATCCGTCACAAGAAACCCCGGGAATGTTTTTATCTTCCCTCCCTCCCACGTGTGTACATCGGTCTCGGGTGGAATGTTTGTTGATGTACACCTATGAGTAGAAACGTATCAAAATTACTGTTGTAATCTATATTTATCGGAGTAATGTTGAAATCAAAAACTTTCGTAAAGAAAACCCGATCAGGCGGGATCATGAAAATAGTCCGCGAGCACTACCTGCGAGACGATATTTGGTGCGGAAGTGAAGTTTGTACAGAATGCAAGCAAGAAGAGACTGTGTTGCAGAAAGACGCTTGCATTGAAAGCAACTTGTGTTCTTTCGCACACTATTTACTCCCAGACACAAATATTGTGTTGAGCCAGGTAAGTTACTGTGCAATAATGTTTAACGTAAACGTTATTATTAACAACAAATCAATACAAAAAAAGTACATGTCTAAAGTAATCGCTAGATTTTCCCACCGCATCACTACAGTTTTAGATGTCTGACACGCCTCTCGTGAAAGTGTGAACCCCACTTATCGAGCTCAGGTTTTTCGCAAACTCGGTCCTGCCCCCGTCCCCCGGTGGCACGTTCTGGTTTTTGCCCTACCCAGCTGATTAAAATAATGATAGCTTGATGATGAATTGGATATTTGAGTCCGCTATGTAGTGCTAGGACAAAAACCCTGATCTAGCTAACACAAATTTGACTAACTTTTAGGTGTGACATTCTACCACGCTGAGTCAGTATCCCTTTTAATGTCTGTAGATTGATATCCTGGAGGATCCCTTGATCAAGAACGTGATCATTCTGCAGACTGTACTCCAAGAGGTCCGCCACAGGAGCGCTCCCATCTACAAGCGATTGAAAGACATCCTTCACGACAAGGAAAAACACTTTTACACTTTCACTAACGAACATCACAGGTAGAAAATAGATCTGCTGTTTGCCTTAGATAACTGACTGTTTTGTAGTGATTTAAGGGGGTGCAGCCTAACTTGGTTTTGAATCAGTGACCCTTGGGGTTATCCCACCACTGACGCCAATGTAGCAATTGACTGAAATAAGTTGGAGCAAGACTGAAGTCAGCATGTTTCCCAGCCAAAACAGTTTGGGAGAGTTTGCGTGTATATTATGATGCCATTCTGTTTGTTTTTTGGACTTTGGCAAGGGTTTTTTAAGCTGTTCTTATTCACGTTTTCTCTTGAGAAATACTGCACCTAACATCCTAATCAGATGAAAAATTGCGTGACTAAGATCTACTAGACAAAAAGTAAATTTATAACAGATTTATTGAGTTATATATCTTTGTTCTGACTATTTTGGGGAAGTGTATACTGGCTACGGCGTCTCAAAAAGGACAAACAGTACTATTGCCGTTTTTTTTTTCTTGTTTTTCAACCCAAGGTCTTTTTAAGTATGAGAGCACACTCGTTCAGCTAACCGAGCTCAGGCTAGTCGCCAGCCGAACTGAAGCATGCTGACTCCTTAACTGTCCATCCGATTTGTGATCAATGCTTTTCAAAGCCACGTATGGCTGTATTCTTCTGTTCCAGAGAAACGTATATAGAGAGAGAGCAGGGGGAAAGCGCCAACGATCGGAATGACAGAGCCATCCGCATATCTACCAAGTGGTACAGTGATCACCTGAACAACACCCCCACGGACAAGAGGCTGAAGGTTGTTTTGCTGACCAACGACCGGGGCAACAAGGAGAAAGCAGAGGAGTCCGGCCTGCTCACATACAGATGTAAGAAACAAGACACCTCCGTTACCTCAGTACCCCAAGATGAGACCGCTGTTCTTACCTCAGTACCCCAAGATGAGACCGCTGTTCTTACCTCAGTACCCCAAGATGAGACCGCTGTTCTTACCTCAGTACCCCAAGATGAGACCGCTGTTCTTGTCTTTAATATCACAATATCCGTTACCTCAGTACCCCAAGATGAGACCGTTGTTCTTGTCTTTAATATCACGATATCTGTTACCTCAGTACCCCAAGATGAGACCGTTGTTCTTGTCTTTAATATCACGATATCTATTACCTCAGTACCCCAAGATGAGACCGCTGTTCTTGTCTTTAATAACACAATATCTGTTACCTCAGTACCCCAAGATGAGACCGCTGTTCTTGTCTTTAATATCACAATATCTGTTACCTCAGTACCCCAAGATGAGACCGCTGTTCTTGTCTTTAACCTTAAACACAAGGTCACAATACTAGGTGTGTTCAACATGCCGACTACCTGTTTACTCTAGTAGATGTGGACTACATGTTTACTCTAGTAGATGTGGACTACATGTTTACTTTAGTAGATGTGGACTACATGTTTACTCTAGTAGATGTGGACTACATGTTTACTTTAGTAGATGTGGACTACATGTTTACTTTAGTAGATGTGGACTACGTGTTTACTTTAGTCGATGTGGACTACGTGTTTACTTTAGTCGATGTGGACTACATGTTTACTCTAGTAGATGTGGACTACATGTTTACTTTCGAAGATGCCGTCTTCATCCGTTCTCTGTTCCACACAGGTGAGGAGTACGTCAAGAGTCTGATAGCCAACCCTGAGCTGGTGGATCGACTGGCTTTGACCAACGATGACAAGGTAACTAATATCTACACAATATCGCATTTACACATATGTACTTTCTACAGCAGCTATTTTAGATCCATAGAGAAAGTTAGATCTGCATATTCATAGAGAACGTTAGATCTGCATATTCATATAGAACGTTAGATCTGCATATTCATAGAGAACGTTAGATCTGCATATTCATATAGAACGTTAGATCTGCATATTCATATAGAACGTTAGATCTGCATATTCATAGAGAACGTTAGATCTGCATATTCATAGAGAAAGTTAGATCTGCATATTCATAGAGAGAGTTAGATCTGCATATTCATAGAGAACGTTAGATCTGCATATTCATAGAGAAAGTTAGATCTGCATATTCATAGAGAGAGTTAGATCGGCATATTCATAGAGAAAGTTAGATCTGCATATTCATAGAGAACGTTAGATCTGCATATTCATAGAGAAAGTTAGATCTGCATATTCATAGAGAAAGTTAGATCTGCATATTCATAGAGAAAGTTAGATCTGCATATTCATAGAGAAAGTTAGGTCTGCATATTCAAGGTTATTCGTTTAATTTAGCACTTTAATTTCTCTCTCCCTCCCCCAGAATGAGATCACCAGCAGTAAGGTGTTGTTCCCGGAGCACCTGCCCCTGTCTAGGATCCAGTCTGGGATTAAGAGTGGGACCTTCCAACAGGGAACGTTCCGGGCTAGCAGAGACAACTACCTGGAGGCTACTGTGTTTGTCCACGGAGAAGGAGATGACAGTACAGAGGTGAGTGCTGCTGAAGCATAGCTCATGTTCATTAGTGGATTCTGGCCGTGTAACCTGCCATAGAAGTATGGAACATTCTTTAAGTCCTCCAACAGTTGCTTAATATTTCCTCATGGTTAGTTAACTCCTCTGTTCATGTACCTGGTTTGGAAAAGTGAGTTATCAACAGTATAATTCTTCCTTTACCATTGGATGGGAGTGAGTGATTGGATGGGAGTGAGTGAGTGATTGGATGGGAGTGAGTGGAGAATCTTTGATGCTGTTCTAAGTGCCAGCTGGTGAGATGGGGATGAGTGAGTGAGTGATTGGATGGGAAATGTAAACGAAGCAGCGTTGGTTACCATGGTAACACTTCCTCTTCCTGTCCCGCCCCTCAGGTTCTGATCCAAGGCTTGCAGAACCTAAACAGGGCTGTCCATCAGGACTTGGTTGCTGTGGAGATCCTGCCTCTGGACCAATGGGTGGCTCCGTCCTCTGTGGTGCTGCAGGACGAGGGGCCCAAGGAGGATGATGTCACAGAGGAGGAGGAGGCAGAGTTGAAGAGTGGTCCGTCTGGGGCGGCGTCACGGAAGCCCACAGGCAGGGTGGTGGGCATCATCAAGAGGAACTGGAGACCCTTCTGTGGCATGCTCTTCCTGTCCCAAATCAAAGAGGTAACTAGCATCACCTCGCTCTGCTCTGTCAATCAACACATCAATCAAAACAAGCCCTTCAGAAATCCTACATGAGTATTTATCCATATGGATGCGTATACCACCATGCTTTGGTTTCTCTTGTGATTATTTTGTCGTCTGTCGTACTTGTTTTGTGCTGACGAAGATATCTCATTGTTCCTGGTCTGTTATACCCCGTCCTCCCCTTCCCAGGCCACCCGTCACCTCTTCACCCCAGCCGACCGCCGTATCCCCAGGATCCGTATAGAGACGCGCCAGGCGGCCACGTTGGCAGGACAGAGGATCATGGTGGCCATCGACGGCTGGCCCAAGCACTCCAGATACCCTAATGTATGTGTCTCTCAGGTCCTCTTGATTACAGTTGGGCTGCTCAGATGATCACGTATCATTATGGGATATCGATGCCTGGAGAAATGTGTGATGTACATGAGATGTGCAGCTCGACTGCAATGAAGAGGACCTGGAACGCACCTCAATCATAACGGCTCATCTCTCCTCTTTCGGTCTTTGAGGAATTAGCAGAGACTAGACACCATTCTCTCCTCACCCACCCCTCTCTCCTTCTCTCTCTTCACCCACCCCTCTCCTCTCCCTCTCTCCTCCTCTCCCTCTCTCTCTCCTCCTCTCCCTCTCCTCACCCACCCCTCTCTCCTTCTCTCCCTCTCTCCTCCTTCTCTCCCTCTCTCCTCCTTCTCTCCCTCTCTCCTCCTTCTCTCCCTCTCTCCTCCTTCTCTCCCTCTCTCCTCCTCTCCTTCTCTCCCTCTCTCCTCACCCACCCCTCTCTCCTTCTCTCCCTCTCTCCTCCTTCTCTCCCTCTTCACCTCCTCTCCCTCTCCTCCTCCTCTCCCTCTCTCCTCACCCACCCCTCTCCTCCTCTCCCTCTCTCCTCCTCTCCCTCTCTCTCTCCTCCTCTCCCTCTCTCCTCACCCACCCCTCTCTCCTTCTCTCCCTCTCTCCTCCTTCTCTCCCTCTTCACCTCCTCTCCCTCTCCTCCTCCTCTCCCTCTCTCCTCACCCACCCCTCTCTCCTCCTCTCCCTCTCTCCTCTCCCTCTCTCCTCCTCTCAGGGCCATTTTGTTCGTAGCCTGGGAAGTGCAGGGGACAAGGAGACGGAGACGGAGGTGCTACTACTGGAGCATGATGTCCCTCACCAGGACTTCTCACAGGCCGTCCTCAGTTTCCTCCCCAAGATGCCCTGGAACATCACAGAGGAGGTAACTGCACCGCACAGGGGGGGGTCCTGTTATGGCGGCCATTTTGTGTCAAGACATATATCAATGGTTGTCAGCTGGTGGCTACGTTGTTGTAGCTATACCAATCAACAATTTGGTAACACTACTTAAAGCCTGTTGGTATAATTGCATTATGATGTGGTTATAATACTTTATAAAGGCTCATAACATGCTTATAACAGGTAATAATGCATCACTAAACCTTATTTGATCTCCTATCAGGACATGGCTGTGAGAGAGGACCTGAGGAACCTGACCGTCTGCAGTGTGGATCCTCCTGGCTGTACGGACATAGATGATGCTCTGCACTGTAGAGACCTGCCCAATGGAAACCAAGAGGTAGGACACTGAGGAACTAACACAGTTTACCACAGCATTTTATTGGGATGGGTGAATGTTTGGATGAGGTAACAGAATCTTATTTTAATGGGTAATATGGTGGAACAGAATTGAAAGTTGAGAAGTCATCGTGTGTGTGTGTGCGTGTTTCTTTGTGGGTTGAAGGTTGGTGTCCACATTGCTGATGTGAGCCACTTCATCCGGCCAGGCAACGCTATGGACCTGGAGGCTGCTAACAGAGGAACTACAGTCTACCTGACTGGAAGGGTACAGACCATCTGTTTCATCACATAGTAACCTTGATGAACCCTAGCTAGCTCTTTTAGTACATCTTAAATGGCACCCTATTCACTATATAAGTGCACTATTTTTATTTTATTTTTACCAGAGCCCGGGTCAAAAGTAGTGCACTATATAGGGAAAAGGGTTCCATTTAAGTGTTGTATTGCTAACACAGCTGATTGTCTCCCATCAGAGGATCGACATGGTTCCTGAACTGCTGAGCTCCAACCTGTGTTCTCTACGATCCAGTGTGGAGAGGTGCCTTTAAGACTTCCTGAAGACAACATATATGTTGTTGTTGTTGTTGTCATTTACCGTTAGTGGTGTTCATGGTGTCTCCTCTCGGTAGGCTGGCCTTCTCTTGTATATGGGAGATCAACGACAAAGCTGAGATAGTCAAGACCAGATTCACTAAAAGTGTCATCAACTCCAAGGTAGAGGGAGAGGAAACTCACACATTTGACAATGTAACAGTTGTGATTGAGACAATGTAAGAAATGCCCCTCAGGGATCAATAAAGTTTATTGAATTGAATGATAATTCTTCCTCCAGGCCTCCCTGACGTACGCCGAGGCCCAGATGAGGATTGATGACGCCAACATGAATGATGACACCACCAAGAGCTTACGAGGCCTGAACAGACTAGCCAAGATCCTGAAGAAACGGAGGATAGAGAAAGGGTAAGAGTTTACGAGGCCTGAACAGACTAGCCAGGATCCTGAAGACACAGGATAGAGAAAGGTTAAGAGGTTACGAGGCTTGAACAGACTAGCCAGACCCTGAAGAGACCGAGGATAGAGAAAGGGTAGGAGGTTACTAGACCTGAACAGACTAGCCAGGACCCTGAAGAGACAGGATAGAGAAAGGGTAAGAGGTTACGAGACCTGAACAGACTAGCCAGGACCCTGAAGAGACAGGATAGAGGCAGGGTAGGAGGTTACTAGACCTGAACAGACTAGCCAGGACCCTGAAGAGACCGAGGATAGAGGAAGGGTAAGGTTACGAGACCTGAACAGACTAGCCAGGACCCTGAAGAGACCGAGGATAGAGAAAGGGTAAGGTTACGAGGCCTGAACAGACTAGCCAGGACCCTGAAGAGACAGGATAGAGGAAGGGCAAGAGGTTACTAGACCTGAACAGACTAGCCAGGACCCTGAAGAGACCGAGGATAGAGAAAGGGTAAGAGGTTACTAGACCTGAACAGACTAGCCAGGACCCTGAAGAGACAGGATAGAGGAAGAGTAAGAGGTTACTAGACCTGAACAGACTAGCCAGGACCCTGAAGAGACAGGATAGAGAAAGGGTAGGAGGTTACTAGACCTGAACAGACTAGCCAGGACCCTGAAGAGACCGAGGATAGAGGAAGGGTAAGAGGTTACTAGACCTGAACAGACTAGCCAGGACCCTGAAGAGACAGGATAGAGAAAGGGTAGGAGGTTACTAGACCTGAACAGACTAGCCAGGACCCTGAAGAGACAGGATAGAGAAAGGGTAGGAGGTTACTAGACCTGAACAGACTAGCCAGGACCCTGAAGAGACAGGATAGAGGAAGGGTAAGAGGTTACTAGACCTGAACAGACTAGCCAGGACCCTGAAGAGACCGAGGATAGAGGAAGAGTAAGAGGTTACTAGACCTGAACAGACTAGCCAGGACCCTGAAGAGACAGGATAGAGAAAGGGTAGGAGGTTACTAGACCTGAACAGACTAGCCAGGATCCTGAAGAGACAGGATAGAGAAAGGGTAAGAGGTTACTAGACCTGAACAGACTAGCCAGGATCCTGAAGAGACAGGATAGAGAAAGGGTAAGAGGTTACTAGACCTGAACAGACTAGCCAGGACCCTGAAGAGACAGGATAGAGGCAGGGTAGGAGGTTACTAGACCTAAACAGACTAGCCAGGACCCTGAAGAGACCGAGGATAGAGGAAGGGTAAGGTTACGAGACCTGAACAGACTAGCCAGGACCCTGAAGAGACCGAGGATAGAGAAAGGGTAAGGTTACGAGGCCTGAACAGACTAGCCAGGACCCTGAAGAGACAGGATAGAGGAAGGGCAAGAGGTTACTAGACCTGAACAGACTAGCCAGGACCCTGAAGAGACCGAGGATAGAGGAAGAGTAAGAGGTTACTAGACCTGAACAGACTAGCCAGGACCCTGAAGAGACAGGATAGAGAAAGGGTAGGAGGTTACTAGACCTGAACAGACTAGCCAGGACCCTGAAGAGACAGGATAGAGAAAGGGTAAGAGGTTACTAGACCTGAACAGACTAGCCAGGATCCTGAAGAGACAGGATAGAGAAAGGGTAGGAGGTTACTAGACCTGAACAGACTAGCCAGGACCCTGAAGAGACCGAGGATAGAGGAAGAGTAAGAGGTTACTAGACCTGAACAGACTAGCCAGGACCCTGAAGAGACCGAGGATAGAGGAAGGGTAAGAGGTTACTAGACCTGAACAGACTAGCCAGGACCCTGAAGAGACAGGATAGAGAAAGGTTAAGAGGTTACTAGACCTGGACAGACTAGCCAGGACCCTGAAGAGACAGGATAGAGGAAGGGTAAGAGGTTACTAGACCTGAACAGACTAGCCAGGACCCTGAAGAGACAGGATAGAGGAAGAGTAAGAGGTTACTAGACCTGAACAGACTAGCCAGGATCCTGAAGAGACAGGATAGAGGAAGGGTAGGAGGTTACTAGACCTGAACAGACTAGCCAGGACCCTGAAGAGACAGGATAGAGGAAGGGTAAGAGGTTACTAGACCTGAACAGACTAGCCAGGATCCTGAAGAGACAGGATAGAGAAAGGGTAGGAGGTTACTAGACCTGAACAGACTAGCCAGGACCCTGAAGAGACAGGATAGAGGAAGGGTAAGAGGTTACTAGACCTGAACAGACTAGCCAGGATCCTGAAGAGACAGGATAGAGAAAGGGTAGGAGGTTACTAGACCTGAACAGACTAGCCAGGACCCTGAAGAGACCGAGGATAAAGGAAGAGTAAGAGGTTACTAGACCTGAACAGACTAGCCAGGACCCTGAAGAGACAGGATAGAGAAAGGGTAGGAGGTTACTAGACCTGAACAGACTAGCCAGGATCCTGAAGAGACAGGATAGAGAAAGGGTAAGAGGTTACTAGACCTGAACAGACTAGCCAGGATCCTGAAGAGACAGGATAGAGAAAGGGTAAGAGGTTACTAGACCTGAACAGACTAGCCAGGACCCTGAAGAGACAGGATAGAGAAAGGGTAGGAGGTTACTAGACCTGAACAGACTAGCCAGGATCCTGAAGAGACAGGATAGAGAAAGGGTAAGAGGTTACTAGACCTGAACAGACTAGCCAGGATCCTGAAGAGACAGGATAGAGAAAGGTTAAGAGGTTACTAGACCTGAACAGACTAGCCAGGACCCTGAAGAGACAGGATAGAGAAAGGGTAAGAGGTTACTAGACCTGGACAGACTAGCTAGGATCCTGAAGAGACCGAGGATAGAGAAAGGGTCTGTGATGTCAGTAGTTGATGACCTTTTCCCTAACTGTTGAAAGAGACGGATCATTAGAACTGTGGCAGATTGATGTATTCCCAAAGGTGATTAGTTGGTTGATGGATTGATTGTGTTTATTGATCTGGTTGCTGGTGTCATTAATCTATATGTTGTACTCTGTGTGGAATGTATAAGTACTTGTCTTTGTTGGTAATCTAACATGGTGGTTTTCCGTTGTGTGTTTCAGCGCGTTGACTCTCTCCTCGCCCGAGGTTCGCTTCCACATCGACAGTGAGACTCACGACCCCATAGACCTACAGACCAAGGAACTCAAGTACGTTGTTAGGCTTTTAGAATATAGAATTTTAAATAAGTATTTTTAGAATATAGAATTTAAAATAAGGCTTTTAGAATATAGAATTTAAAATAAGGTTTTTAGAATATAGAATTTAAAATAAGGCTTTTAGAATATATCATTTAAAATAAGGTTCTATTCATGGGGCTTGAAACTGTGGTTTAAACTTCAACAAGTTCAGCTGAATTCACATGAATATTGACAGGCTTTTTGTGGCCTGTCAAAGCCTCCTGCTGTTTCCAGTTTTACCTTGTCACTGGGTTATAACATCCAGCAGTAGATCTCTGCTCAGAGACTTGATGTTCACGCTGTATCGGTGGGTTCAAATTCAAATAACTTTATTGTTCCTCAGGGAGACCAACTCGATGGTGGAGGAGTTCATGTTGCTGGCCAACATCTCAGTAGCTCAGAAGATTTATGATGAGTTCTCAGAGTGTGCTCTTCTCAGGAAGCACCCCGCCCCTCCTCCATCCAACTACGACATCCTTAACAAGGCTGCCAAGTCTAAGGTACATCTACGTATTCAGACTAGACATCTAAAACAAGTCTAATGACATCTATGTATTCAGACAGACTAGACATAAACATCTAAAACATGTCTAATGACATCTATATATTCAGACTGACTAGACATCAACATCTTAAACAAGTCTAATGACATCTATGTATTCAGACAGACTAGACATAAACATCTAAAACAAGTCTAATGACATCTATATATTCAGACTGACTAGACATCTAAAACAAGTCTAATGTACATCTATATATTCAGACTGACTAGACATCAACATCTAAAACCAGTCTAATGACAGGTACATCTATAGACAACACTTCTATCTAAAACCAGTCTAATGACAGGTACATCTATAGACAACACTTCCAGCTAAAACACAGTTTTAATAAGACTTGATATTTTTGGGGACAATTGTTCCATTCCGGGTCGAAGGACAACGAAATAGGGACTGACGTAGGACCTTCAGTCTAATGTAGTCCTAACGTTGTTGTTTCTGACATCAGTCTGATGTAGTCCTAACATTGTTGTTTCTGACATCAGTGTAATGTAGTCCTAACGTTCTTGTTTCTGACATCAGTCTAATGTAGTCCTAACGTTGTTGTTTCTGACATCAGTGTAATGTAGTCCTAACGTTGTTGTTTCTGACATCAGTCTAATGTAGTCCTAACGTTGTTGTTTCTGACATCAGTCTAATGCAGTCCTAATGTTGTTGTTTCTGACATCAGTCTAATGCAGTCCTAACATTGTTGTTTCTGACATCAGTCTAATGTAGTCCTAACGTTGTTGTTTCTGACATCAGTGTGATGTAGTCCTAACGTTGTTGTTTCTGACATCAGTGTAATGTAGTCCTAATGTTGTTGTTTCTGACATCAGTGTAATGTAGTCCTAACGTTGTTGTTTCTGACATCAGTCTAATGTAGTCCTGACGTTGTTGTTTCTGACATCAGTCTAATGTAGTCCTAACGTTGTTGTTTCTGACATCAGTGTAATGTAATCCTAACGTTGTTGTTTCTGACATCAGTGTGATGTAGTCCTAACGTTGTTGTTTCTGACATCAGTCTAATGTAGTCCTAACGTTGTTGTTTCTGACATCAGTGTGATGTAGTCCTAACGTTGTTGTTTCTGACATCAGTGTGATGTAGTCCTAACGTTGTTGTTTCTGACATCAGTGTGATGTAGTCCTAACGTTGTTGTTTCTGACATCAGTGTAATGTAGTCCTAACGTTGTTGTTTCTGACATCAGTGTAATGTAGTCCTAACGTTGTTGTTTCTGACATCAGTGTGATGTAGTCCTAACGTTGTTGTTTCTGACATCAGTCTAATGTAGTCCTAACGTTGTTGTTTCTGACATCAGTGTGATGTAGTCCTAACGTTGTTGTTTCTGACATCAGTCTAATGTAGTCCTAACGTTGTTGTTTCTGACATCAGTCTAATGTAGTCCTAACGTTGTTGTTTCTGACATCAGTCTAATGTAGTCCTGACGTTGTTGTTTCTGACATCAGTGTGATGTAGTCCTAACGTTGTTGTCCCTCCCCTCAGGACATGGTGATCCACACGGACTCGGCCAAGGCTCTAGCTGACTCTCTGGACGCGGCCCAGGTGGACGGCTTCCCTTACTTCAACACCTTGCTGCGTATCCTAGCAACACGCTGCATGATGCAGGCTGTGTACTTCTGCTCCGGGATGGACAGTGACTTCCACCACTATGGACTGGCCTCTCCCATCTACACACACTTCACCTCACCTATCAGACGGTGAGAACACACACTTCACCTCACCCATCAGACGGTGAGAACACACACTTCACCTCACCTACCAGACGGTGAGAACACACACCTCACCTCACCTATCAGACGGTGAGAACACACACTTCACCTCACCCATCAGACGGTGAGAACACACACTTCACCTCACCCATCAGACGGTGAGAACACACACTTCACCTCACCTATCAGACGGTGAGAACACACACTTCACCTCACCTATCAGACGGTGAGAACACACACTTCACCTCACCTATCAGACGGTGAGAACACACACTTCACCTCACCTATCAGACGGTGAGAACACACACTTCACCTCACCTATCAGACGGTGAGAACACACACTTCACCTCACCTATCAGACGGTGAGAACACACACTTCACCTCACCTATCAGACGGTGAGAACACACACTTCACCTCACCTATCAGACGGTGAGAACACACACTTCACCTCACCTATCAGACGGTGAGAACACACACTTCACCTCACCTATCAGACGGTGAGAACACACACTTCACCTCACCTATCAGACGGTGAGAACACACACTTCACCTCACCTATCAGACGGTGAGAACACACACTTCACCTCACCTATCAGACGGTGAGAACACACACTTCACCTCACCTATCAGACGGTGAGAACACACACTTCACCTCACCTATCAGACGGTGAGAACACACACTTCACCTCACCTATCAGACGGTGAGAACACACACTTCACCTCACCTATCGGACGGTGAGAACACACACTTCACCTCACCTATCGGACGGTGAGAACACACACCTCACCTCACCTATCAGACGGTGAGAACACACACTTCACCTCACCTATCAGACGGTGAGAACACACACTTCACCTCACCTATCAGACGGTGAGAACACACACTTCACCTCACCTATCGGACGGTGAGAACACACACTTCACCTCACCCATCTGTAGGTCCACACTCTCTCTCTACTCCTGACTGGTCCACACCCCCCCCTTCTCTACCTCTGACTGGACCACACCCCTCCTCTACTCCTGACTGGTCCACCCCCACCCCCCCTTCTCTACCTCTGACTGGACCACACCCCTCCTCTACTCCTGACTGGACCACCCCCACCCCCCCGTCTCTACCTCTGACTGGACCACACCCCTCCTCTACTCCTGACTGGACCACCCCCACCCCCCCTTCTCTACTCCTGACTGGTCCACCCCCACCCCCCCTTCCTCTACCCTGACTGGACCACACCCCTCCTCTACTCCTGACTGGACCACCCCCACCCCCCCTTCTCTACTCCTGACTGGTCCACCCCCACCCCCCCTTCCTCTACCCTGACTGGTTCTGATGTGATTGTAACCTCTACAGATACTCTGACATCATCGTGCATCGGCTGCTGGCTGTAGCCATTGGAGCAGACAGCACTTACCCAGACCTGATGGACAAACACAAGCAGTCTGCCCTCTGCAACAACCTCAACTACAGACACAAGATGGCCCAGTACGCACAGCGAGCCTCTGTAGCCTACCACACACAGGTACTGGACTCACCCAACACACTGACCTGTTAGAGCCTCTAGCCTTCCACACACAGGTACTGGACTCACCCAACACACTGACCTGTTAGAGCCTCTAACCTTCCACACACAGGTACTGGACTCACCCAACACACTGACCTGTTAGAGCCTCTAACCTTCCACACACAGGTACTGGACTCACAGCTATTTCCCATTGAAGACGAGGGACCCATTTTTACAAAAGGACAACTAGGTCATATTCATTAGTGCACTGTAGCAAAATGCTTTGCAACGGAAATTGAAAAATAACATTTCCAGGTAGTCTCTCCATCTGTTTGACGAGATAATGTGTCGTTTCCTCCAGCTGTTCTTCAAGAGCAGAGGCATCCTGAACGAAGAGGGCTTCATCCTGTTTGTGAGGAAGAACGCCATCATCGTCCTCATCCCTAAGTTTGGTCTGGAGGGAACGGTGTTCTTTGAGAACAAAGATAAACCCAGCCCCAAACTGATCTTCAACGAAGAGGTATCCTCGCTGTGTGTCAGAGAAAATTAAAGCTTTTTTTTTTTGTGTGTGTGGATCAACTGTAACTCTGTGTGTGTGTGTGGATCAACTGTAACTCTGTGTGTGTGTGTGGATCAACTGTAACTCTGTGTGTGTGTGTGTGGATCAACTGTAACTCTGTGTGTGTGTGTGGATCAACTGTAACTCTGTGTGTGTGTGTGGATCAACTGTAACTCTGTGTGTGTGTGTGGATCAACTGTAACTCTGTGTGTGTGGATCAACTGTAACTCTGTGTGTGTGTGTGGATCAACTGTAACTCTGTGTGTGTGTATGGATCAACTGTAACTCTGTGTGTGTGTGGATCAACTGTAACTCTGTGTGTGTGTGTGGATCAACTGTAACTCTGTGTGTGTGTGGATCAACTAACTCTGTGTGTGTGGATCAACTGTAACTCTGTGTGTGTGTGGATCAACTGTAACTCTGTGTGTGTGTGTGTGGATCAACTGTAACTCTGTGTGTGTGTGTGTGTGGATCAACTGTAACTCTGTGTGTGTGTGGATCAACTGTAACTCTGTGTGTGGGTATGGATCAACTGTATCTCTGTGTGTGTGTGGATCAACTAACTCTGTGTGTGGATCAACTGTAACTCTGTGTGTGTGTATGGATCAACTGTAACTCTGTGTGTGTGTGGATCAACTGTAACTCTGTGTGTGTGTATGGATCAACTGTAACTCTGTGTGTGTGTGGATCAACTAACTCTGTGTGTGGATCAACTGTAACTCTGTGTGTGTGTGGATCAACTGTAACTCTGTGTGTGTGTGGATCAACTGTAACTCTGTGTGTGTGTATGGATCAACTGTAACTGTGTGTGTGGATCAACTGTAACTCTGTGTGTGTGGATCAACTGTAACTCTGTGTGTGTGTGTGGACAACTGTAACTCTGTGTGTGTGTGTATGGATCAACTAACTCTGTGTGTGTGTGGATCAACTGTAACTCTGTGTGTGTGTGTGGATCAACTGTAACTCTGTGTGTGTGTGGATCAACTGTAACTCTGTGTGTGTGTGGATCAACTAACTCTGTGTGTGGATCAACTGTAACTCTGTGTGTGTGTATGGATCAACTGTAACTCTGTGTGTGTGTGGATCAACTGTAACTCTGTGTGTGTGTGGATCAACTGTAACTCTGTGTGTGTGTGGATCAACTGTAACTCTGTGTGTGTGTGTGTGGATCAACTGTAACTGTGTGTGTGTATGGATCAACTGTAACTCTGTGTGTGTTTATGGATCAACTGTAACTCTGTGTGTGTGTGGATCAACTGTAACTCTGTGTGTGTGTGTGGATCAACTGTAACTCTGTGTGTGTGTGTGTGTATGGATCAACTGTAACTCTGTGTGTGTGTGTGTATGGATCAACTGTAACTCTGTGTGTGTGTGTGGATCAACTGTAACTCTGTGTGTGTGTATAGGCTCCTAGTCTGACGGTGGAGGGCCACTCCTTCAACATGTTTGACAAGGTCAAGGTGACCATCAGTCTGGATGCGTCCAATGTCCAGCACCAGAAGATCAGGATGTCCCTGGTCGAACCTGTGGTACGTTTGTTGTTTCAAACTCAATCTCTCTGTAATTACAGAGATCCTATGGTGGTTAATTTCCATGAAGTTATGAACTAAAACCACGTTCAGGTAACGGTTTGTGTCAAATCACTCATTTCAGGCTTGGACATGTAACTAATATGGTTGTTGTTTTCTAGATCTCTGGAGTGAGTGTCGCGCCGTCTGAACCAGAAGTCAAGAGAGCTAAACTGGACCGTTGAACAACCCCATCCTCAGTTATAGGTTATTTTTAAATGTTTAACTTTTCTTTTTTCTACATTACAAGCACAGAACATCCTGTGGTTAATATGGTTATGATTTTAAAACCTTCAGTCAGAACCTTTTTACCTTGACCTATAGAATATCATCCTTCCAGGTAAATGTTAATGGGATGCCAGTAACCTGTAGAATGGGATGATATACTGTGCAAGACATGATATTGTATTTCTAGTCCTGACCCATGGGGTTTGTACGGTCTATTCTGGAAGGAATGTTACCTTGTACAACTCTCAATAAAGCTCTTGGTTTTAGCCAATGTTCTGTTTCTCATCTCTTTGGCTAGTCTCTGTTTGGTGATTGGAGTAGGTGCATTTAATTCACATGTAGCCAGGAAACTGAAGAGTAGCCCAGTTGTACAACATTTAATGTGTCTCAGTGGTCTAGTCAGAACGTTACACTCATTCAATAACACTTCCTCCATAAAACACATCATTTAATCAGATGGTGGCTTTGTTTAAAGGGGAGCTCTGCAGTTAAACAAATATTTATAACAAAATGTACAATAAAAATCCTTTATCATAAGTCACATTCCCGTAATTGTTTAACTGATTAAAAATAATGCTAAATTCACAATCAACAAGAATATAAAATGTATAAATACATAACTGTCAAGTTTCATCAGTCCCTTGTTCATGTCAACACGGTAAGTTTTCCAAAATAGCACCTTATTCCCTATATAGTGCACTACTGACCAACGCCCACAGGGCTCCAACGTAGTGCACTACTGACCAGGGCTCCAACGTAGTGCACTACTGACCAACGCCCACAGGGCTCCAACGTAGTGCACTACTGACCAGGGCTCCAACGTAGTGCATTACTGACCAGGGCTCCAACGTAGTGCACTACTGACCAACGCCCACAGGGCTCCAACGTAGTGCACTACTGACCAGGGCTCCAACGTAGTGCACTACTGACCAGGGCTCCAACGTAGTGCACTACTGACCAGGGCTCCAAAGTAGTGCACTATATAGGCTGCCATTTCAACTCCACTACGAGGGATAGCTAGCGCCAATAGGAATTAATTTCAAGGTTCATTTGTGCGAATGGCGGCATCTTAACATTGTCACTTAGCCGGGGTGTTATTCAGTACACGATTCACTCTAAACAAAAGCGTTTGGCAACGGTTTGTTTCTATTGGACAAATTCAGGTAGGTTCCATGTCTAGAGATAAAGGGTTTCCAACAGAATCCGACTAATGAATACACCCCGACACGGCTGCTTTAAAACGTGGCAACATAAACATCATCATTGGCTTTAGCTGGGAAGTTAAAGGTGGGAGGGGCTTCCTTGTGTTCTCCTCCAATCAGCTCACTCAATGGTGTTGAGGAAAAACAGTCTGGAAAACAAATAAAGGGTTGTCCATAAGCTGTTACCACAACAAATCATGGTTCAGCAACGTGTAAACTCACATTAAATACCATCCAACTCTGGTGTCAGAGGAAAGCCCTAAACATCGTCAAAGACTCCAGCAACCCAAGTTATTCTCTCTGCTACACAGCTAGAGGTACCGGAGTACCAAGTCTGGGACCAAAAGTCTCCTGAACAGCTTCTACCCCCCAGGCCGCCAGACTGCTGAACAGCTTCTACCCCCAGGCCGCCAGACTGCTGAACAGCTTCTACCCCCAGGCCGCCAGACTGCTGAACAGCTTCTACCCCCCAGGCCGCCAGACTGCTGAACAGCTTCTACCCCCAGGCCGTCAGACTGCTGAACAGCTTCTACCCCCAGGCCGCTGAACAGCTTCTACCCCCCAGGCCGTCAGACTGCTGAACAGCTTCTACCCCCAGGCCGTCAGACTGCTGAACAGCTTCTACCCCCAGGCCGCCAGACTGCTGAACAGCTTCTAACCCCAGGCCATCAGACTGCTGAACAGCTTCTACCCCCAGGCCGTCAGACTGCTGAACAGCTTCTACCCCCAGGCCGTCAGACTGCTGAACAGCTTCTACCCCCAGGCCGCTGAACAGCTTCTACCCCCCAGGCCGTCAGACTGCTGAACAGCTTCTACCCCCAGGCCATCAGACTGCTGAACAGCTTCTACCCCCAGGCCGCCAGACTGCTGAACAGCTTCTAACCCCAGGCCATCAGACTGCTGAACAGCTTCTACCCCCAGGCCGTCAGACTGTTGAACAGCTTCTACCCCCCAGGCCGTCAGACTGCTGAACAGCTTCTATCCTCAGGCTGCCAGACTGCTGAACAGCTTCTATCCTCAGGCCATCAGACTGCTGAACAGCTTCCGTTACCTCGGTCTTAGTGTGTCTGCTGTGGGTTCCGTTACCTTGGTCTTAGTGTGTCTGCTGTGGGTTCCGTTACCTTGGTCTTAGTGTGTCTGCTGTGGGTTCCGTTACCTTGGTCTTAGTGTGTCTGCTGTGGGTTCCGTTACCTTGGTCTCAGTGTGTCTGCTGTGGGTTCCGTTACCTTGGTCTTAGTGTGTCTGCTGTGGGTTCCGTTACCTTGGTCTTAGTGTGTCTGCTGTGGGTTCTGTTACCTTGGTCTTAGTGTGTCTGCTGTGGGTTCCGTTACCTTGGTCTTAGTGTGTCTGCTGTGGGTTCCGTTACCTTGGTCTTAGTGTGTCTGCTGTGGGTTCCGTTACCTTGGTCTTAGTGTGTCTGCTGTGGGTTCCGTTACCTTGGTCTCAGTGTGTCTGCTGTGGGTTCCGTTACCTTGGTCTTAGTGTGTCTGCTGTGGGTTCCGTTACCTTGGTCTCAGTGTGTCTGCTGTGGGTTCCGTTACCTTGGTCTCAGTGTGTCTGCTGTGGGTTCCGTTACCTTGGTCTTAGTGTGTCTGCTGTGGGTTCCGTTACCTTGGTCTCAGTGTGTCTGCTGTGGGTTCCGTTACCTTGGTCTCAGTGTGTCTGCTGTGGGTTCCGTTACCTTGGTCTTAGTGTGTCTGCTGTGGGTTCCGTTACCTTGGTCTCAGTGTGTCTGCTGTGGGTTCCGTTACCTTGGTCTTAGTGTGTCTGCTGTGGGTTCCGTTACCTTGGTCTTAGTGTGTCTGCTGTGAGGGAAGACGTCGTCGGGGTTGTGTGCTGCGTCAAACGACTCCTTACTCTGGCTGTCTGAACTCATGGCATCTATCAGGCTGGCGGTGCCAGCGTATGTGTTGTACCCACTGTCCACCTACACAGAGCAAACAGGCAGTTCAAATTCTATTAAAACAGATTGTCAAATCACTCCCACAGTGATTAACACGGTCATCAAATCTAAGAATAATTAAAAGTACGTGATCCATCCGTGTACATTCAACCCAATAACATTTTAGTGCAAAAAATGTGTCAAAAACGCAGTCATTGTAACATACATGTCAGTGTAACTCTTCCAGTTTTTATAAACATGAAAATGCCTTTTCTGAAATGATAAACTGGTGTCCAGCTTGTCAGAGGTCTATTCTGTTGTGATTAGAGGTTTAGTCAGTAGACGGCCCCCAGGATACAGACCTGCATGCTGTTATCATAAGGGATGCTGCTTCCTTCAGCCAGCAGAGACACAAACATATGAGACGCCTCCGCTGCCATCACGCTCGCCCCCACACGGGAGCTGGTCAACCGGACACCAACAGGAGTCACACCTCCTTCCTCTTCCTCCTCTTCCACCTCGCCGTTCTCCTCCACCTCCTCCTCCTCCATCTTCACTGAGTCCAACAGAGGCTGGTCTATCCCCGAACCCCCGTCACACAGCCTCTCCATCCCCAGCAGACCCCCACTGGTCCTGGGTACACACGGCACCGGAGAGGGGGAACAGGAGCCCATCTCCATGGGTGGTAGTGAAGTAGAAGGACATATATTGCCCTGGTCCAGGAGGGAAGGGTTGGGGGAGATGGTTTGGGGTGAGGCCCAGCAGTGGGCTCCGGGTCTGAGCTGAGGGTTGACCTGGGTCCGGCCCGGGGGCTGGAGGGAAGGGTTGGGGGAGATGGTTGGGGGTGAGGCCCAGCAGTGGGCTCCGGGTCTGAGCTGAGGGTTGACCTGGGTCCGGCCCGGGGGCTGGAGCGAGGAGCAGAAGCGGATGGGGGAACAGCCGTCTACATAGGGGCTCTCTGTACAGGAGTTGATGTCCATGTCTAGGGGAACACCTTCAGGGGTCACGAAGCTCAGCTTCCTCCTCTCTCCTAGACAAGAAAGACAATCACAGCGTCACTCAAATGACCAACAACATGGATACCTTTTCACCTAATGACTTGACTCAACAGGTCGAGGTCCGTAAAAGATGACTGTGCAAATCTGCACAGACACATTCAATCAGTTTCCATAGATACCGTCTCCAAAGCCGCATCAGGTTTATGGTCTAACAGAACATTTAAGACACATTATGTCAATAAGGACATAAAACACCTCTTTAACAGACTCGTATACCTGCTACGGGTGTCTGTGTGAACTGGGGTCCGATGGGGGACAGGGCAGGGGACTGGAAGCCAGCAGGAGAAGACCGCTCAGGGCACAGGGGGCTGGTGACACTTCCCAGGCTGTAGGTTCGGTAACGACCCTGGATAGGGCTGGACGAGAAAAGACCCTTTGGAAAAAAAGAGAGACAACGTCTCATTAAAACAGCAAGAGAGAAAACAAGTGGTTATGTCTTTATTTGAAATCCTTTGTGATTCTTCCTCAAACAGATTCCCTCCTAGATGTTATACACAGTACCACTTTAGACGGAATATAGCATCTGCTATAGCAGAGCTGTCCTGTTCCCGGAGAGCTACCCTCCTGTAGGTTCTCACTCCAACCCTGTTCCCGGAGAGCTACCCTCCTGTAGGTTCTCACTCCAACCCTGTTCCCGGAGAGCTACCCTCCTGTAGGTTCTCACTCCAACCCTGTTCCCGGAGAGCTACCCTCCTGTAGGTTCTCACTACAACCCTGTTCCCGGAGAGCTACCCTCCTGTAGGTTCTCACTCCAACCCTGTTCCCGGAGAGCTACCCTCCAGTAGGTTTTCACTCCAACCCTGTTCCCGGAGAGCTACCCTCCTGTAGGTTCTCACTCCAACCCTGTTCCCGGAGAGCTACCCTCCTGTAGGTTCTCACTCCAACCCTGTTCCTGGAGAGCTACCCTCCTGTAGGTTTTCACTCCAACCCTGTTCCCGGAGAGCTACCCTCCTGTAGGTTCTCACTACAACCCTGTTCCTGGAGAGCTACTCTCCTGTAGGTTTTCACTCCAACCCTGTTCCCGGAGAGCTACCCTCCTGTAGGTTCTCACTACAACCCTGTTCCTGGAGAGCTACCCTCCTGTAGGTTTTCACTCCAACCCTGTTCCCGGAGAGCTACCCTCCTGTAGGTTCTCACTCCAACCCTGTTCCCGGAGAGCTACCCTCCTGTAGGTTCTCACTCCAACCCTGTTCCTGGAGAGCTACCCTCCTGTAGGTTCTCACTCCAACCCTGTTCCCGGAGAGCTACCCTCCTGTAGGTTCTCACTCCAACCCTGTTCCCGGAGAGCTACCCTCCTGTAGGTTCTCACTCCAACCCTGTTCCCGGAGAGCTACCCTCCTGTAGGTTCTCACTCCAACCCTGTTCCTGGAGAGCTACCCTCCTGTAGGTTTTCACTCCAACCCTGTTCCTGGAGAGCTACCCTCCTGTAGGTTCTCACTCCAACCCTGTTCCTGGAGAGCTACCCTCCTGTAGGTTTTCACTCCAACCCTGTTCCTGGAGAGCTACCCTCCTGTAGGTTCTCACTATAACCCTGTTCCTGGAGAGCTACCCTCCTGTAGGTTCTCACTCCAACCCTGTTCCTGGAGAGCTACCCTCCTGTAGGTTCTCACTCCAACCCTGTTCCTGGAGAGCTACCCTCCTGTAGGTTTTCACTCCAACCCTGTTCCTGGAGAGCTACCCTCCTGTAGGTTTTCACTCCAACCCTGTTCCTGGAGAGCTACCCTCCTGTAGGTTCTCACTCCAACCCTGTTCCTGGAGAGCTACCCTCCTGTAGGTTCTCACTCCAACCCTGTTCCCGGAGAGCTACCCTCCTGTAGGTTCTCACTCCAACCCTGTTCCCGGAGAGCTACCCTCCTGTAGGTTCTCACTCCAACCCTGTTCCTGGAGAGCTACCCTCCTGTAGGTTCTCACTCCAACCCTGTTCCTGGAGAGCTACCCTCCTGTAGGTTCTCACTCCAACCCTGTTCCTGGAGAGCTACCCTCCTGTAGGTTTTCACTCCAACCCTGTTCCCGGAGAGCTACCCTCCTGTAGGTTCTCACTCCAACCCTGTTCCCGGAGAGCTACCCTCCTGTAGGTTCTCACTCCAACCCTGTTCCCGGAGAGCTACCCTCCTGTAGGTTCTCACTCCAACCCTGTTCCTGGAGAGCTACCCTCCTGTAGGTTTTCACTCCAACCCTGTTCCCGGAGAGCTACCCTCCTGTAGGTTCTCACTACAACCCTGTTCCTGGAGAGCTACTCTCCTGTAGGTTTTCACTCCAACCCTGTTCCCGGAGAGCTACCCTCCTGTAGGTTCTCACTACAACCCTGTTCCTGGAGAGCTACCCTCCTGTAGGTTCTCACTCCAACCCTGTTCCCGGAGAGCTACCCTCCTGTAGGTTCTCACTCCAACCCTGTTCCTGGAGAGCTACCCTCCTTTAGGTTTTCACTCCAACCCTGTTCCCGGAGAGCTACCCTCCTGTAGGTTCTCACTCCAACCCTGTTCCCGGAGAGCTACCCTCCTGTAGGTTCTCACTCCAACCCTGTTCCTGGAGAGCTACCCTCCTGTAGGTTCTCACTCCAACCCTGTTCCCGGAGAGCTACCCTCCTGTAGGTTCTCACTCCAACCCTGTTCCCGGAGAGCTACCCTCCTGTAGGTTCTCACTCCAACCCTGTTCCCGGAGAGCTACCCTCCTGTAGGTTCTCACTCCAACCCTGTTCCTGGAGAGCTACCCTCCTGTAGGTTTTCACTCCAACCCTGTTCCTGGAGAGCTACCCTCCTGTAGGTTCTCACTCCAACCCTGTTCCTGGAGAGCTACCCTCCTGTAGGTTTTCACTCCAACCCTGTTCCTGGAGAGCTACCCTCCTGTAGGTTCTCACTATAACCCTGTTCCTGGAGAGCTACCCTCCTGTAGGTTCTCACTCCAACCCTGTTCCTGGAGAGCTACCCTCCTGTAGGTTCTCACTCCAACCCTGTTCCTGGAGAGCTACCCTCCTGTAGGTTTTCACTCCAACCCTGTTCCTGGAGAGCTACCCTCCTGTAGGTTTTCACTCCAACCCTGTTCCTGGAGAGCTACCCTCCTGTAGGTTCTCACTCCAACCCTGTTCCTGGAGAGCTACCCTCCTGTAGGTTCTCACTCCAACCCTGTTCCCGGAGAGCTACCCTCCTGTAGGTTCTCACTCCAACCCTGTTCCCGGAGAGCTACCCTCCTGTAGGTTCTCACTCCAACCCTGTTCCTGGAGAGCTACCCTCCTGTAGGTTCTCACTCCAACCCTGTTCCTGGAGAGCTACCCTCCTGTAGGTTCTCACTCCAACCCTGTTCCTGGAGAGCTACCCTCCTGTAGGTTTTCACTCCAACCCTGTTCCCGGAGAGCTACCCTCCTGTAGGTTCTCACTCCAACCCTGTTCCCGGAGAGCTACCCTCCTGTAGGTTCTCACTCCAACCCTGTTCCTGGAGAGCTACCCTCCTGTAGGTTTTCACTCCAACCCTGTTCCTGGAGAGCTAGCCTCCTGTAGGTTCTCACTCCAACCCTGTTCCTGGAGAGCTACCCTCCTGTAGGTTTTCACTCCAACCCTGTTCCCGGAGAGCTACCCTCCTTTAGGTTTTCACTCCAACCCTGTTCCTGGAGAGCTACCCTCCTGTAGGTTCTCACTCCAACACTGTTCCTGGAGAGCAACCCTCCTGTAGGTTTTCACTCCAACCCTGTTCCTGGAGAGCTACCCTGCTTCAGGTTTTCACTCCAACCCTGTTCCTGGAGAGCAACCCTCCTGTAGGTTTTCACTCCAACCCTGTTCCTGGAGAGCAACCCTCCTGTAGGTTTTCACTCCAACCCTGTTCCTGGAGAGCTACCCTCCAGTAGGTTTTCACTCCAACCCTGTTCCTGGAGAGCTACCCTCCTGTAGGTTTTCACTCCAACCCTGTTCCCGGAGAGCTACCCTCCTGTAGGTTTTCACTCCAACTCTGTTCCCGGAGAGCTACCCTCCTGTAGGTTTTCACTCCAACCCTGTTCCCGGAGAGCTACCCTCCTGTAGGTTTTCACTCCAACCCTGTTCCCGGAGAGCTACCCTCCTGTATGTTTTCACTCCAACCCTGTTCCCGGAGAGCTACCCTCCTGTAGGTTTTCACTCCAACCCTGTTCCTGGAGAGCTACCCTCCTGTAGGTTCTCACTCCAACCCTGTTCCTGGAGAGCTACCCTCCTGTAGGTTTTCACTCCAACCCTGTTCCCGGAGAGCTACCCTTGTGTAGGTTTTCACTCCAACCCTGTTCCTGGAGAGCTACCCTCCTGTAGGTTCTCACTCCAACCCTGTTCCCGGAGAGCTACCCTCGTGTAGGTTTTCACTCCAACCCTGTTCCCGGAGAGCTACCCTCGTGTAGGTTCACTCCAAACCTGTTCCCGGAGAGCTACCCTCGTGTAGGTTTTCCCGGAGAGCTACCCTCGTGTAGGTTCTCACTCCAACCCTGTTCCTGGAGAGCTACCCTCCTGTAGGTTTTCACTCCAACCCTGTTCCCGGAGAGCTACCCTCGTGTAGGTTCTCACTCCAACCCCAGTTGTAACTAACCCGACCCAGTGAAAACCTTTTGGATGGCAGCTCTCCAGGAAAAGGATTGGGCAGCCCTGTGATAATAACAACCCATGCTTAGAACCAAAGCAACAAACCACACTTGCTGCATGTTTCCCTTAAACTGTAATTGTACACACTGGTCAGACACCATTGACATTGAATAGTGGCACACTTACAGTGGAGGGGGTCAGGGCAGACCTGCCAGACAACGGGCAGGACAGAGGAGAGGCGCTCATGGGTGAGAGGAAATCTCTATCCCCTCCCCCTTCTCCCCCAGGGGGCTCTCCCTCCCCTCCTCCTCCCCCTCCTTCTGGGCTGGGGGGGTTGGAGGACTCCGAGCCACTCCCTTGGCCGTCCAGAAACAACTTCCGTCTCAGAGACGAGGAGCTCAGGGTCTCCTGAACCTGATCCTGCTGAGACACCTCCTTCAATCTGTAGTATTCTCCTGGGGTGGGTGAGGGACAGCCAAGAGCGAGAGAGACACAGACAGAGAGGTTATTTAAGACCTGATAAGTTTTATCTGCACAGAGATAAATATGACGTGTTCCCGGACGTGTAAAGGTGTACCTAATATTTTGTCCAGGAGGAAGTCCACAGGTAAGGACAGGACTGTCTGACAGCCTACTGTGGTTTTTTTAGTTGGTAGTGGCTCTTCTAGTATCAGTGGGGACATGGAACCTGAAGATAGAAACATTTACACATTCAACATCCATAGAAATGGCTGAACATAAGTTATTCAGGAAATAGAAAATAAAACACTATAATGTGTTAAAACTCAATATTTGTTGTTCAAAGTCACTCACACATAGATATCATAGACTGTATGATCCTGTGTCTGGTTCCACACACACAGAGAGCCATGGAGAGCGCTCAGTATCTGGATCTTATCCTTGTCCCAGTTCTTCTGTAGTGTGTGTTGGTGAGTGAAAAGCAACTCAACTCCAACTCATTGGATTTACTTACTCTTCCCAAAGTGCATCTGTGCTGATTTCTGTTTGCTTGTTGGTTCGCTCCATGGTGAAGGCACAATGGCGCCTTTAGTGAAAAACTGCTCGATGGCATTCTGACGTTTCTCCTCGATGTCAGAATCCATCCTGGATGTTTAAAAAAACAAAAACAAAGCTGTTACCAGACCAATAAACCAACACCCCCAACCTCTCAGCAGCAGTTCTATTTCAAAGGGCTCCCCATTTCTCTTGTGAACCTTAACCTGGTCAGAGTTCCTCACCTGGTCTGACTGCAGTACATGGACTGGTTACTAGTTCCTCACCTGGTCTGACTGAGGTACATGGACTGGTTACTAGTTCCTCACCTGGTCTGACTGCAGTACAAGGACTGGTTACTAGTTCATCACCTGGTCTGACTGAGGTACATGGACTGGTTACTAGTTCCTCACCTGGTCTGACTGAGGTACATGGACTGGTTACTAGTTCCTCACCTGGTCTGACTGAGGTACATGGACTGGTTACTAGTTCCTCACCTGGTCTGACTGAGATACAAGGACTGGTTACTAGTTCCTCACCTGGTCTGACTGCAGTACATGGACTGGTTACTAGTTCCTCACCTGGTCTGACCTAGGTACAAGGACTGGTTACTAGTTCCTCACCTGGTCTGACTGCAGTACAAGGACTGGTTACTAGTTCCTCACCTGGTCTGACTGCAGTACATGGACTGGTTACTAGTTCCTCACCTGGTCTGACTGAGGTACAAGGACTGGTTACTAGTTCCTCACCTGGTCTGACTGAGGTACAAGGACTGGTTACTAGTTCCTCACCTGGTCTGACCTAGGTCCAAGGACTAGTTACTAGTTCCTCACCTGGTCTGACTGAGGTACAAGGACTGGTTACTAGTTCCTCACCTGGTCTGACTGAGGTACAAGGACTGGTTACTAGTTCCTCACCTGGTCTGACCTAGGTACAAGGATTGGTTACTAGTTCCTCACCTGGTCTGACTGAGGTACAAGGACTGGTTACTAGTTCCTCACCTGGTCTGACCTAGGTACAAGGACTGGTTACTAGTTCCTCACCTGGTCTGACCTAGGTACAAGGACTGGTTACTAGTTCCTCACCTGGTCTGACCTAGGTACAAGGACTGGTTACTAGTTCCTCACCTGGTCTGACCTAGGTACAAGGACTGGTTACTAGTTCCTCACCTGGTCTGACCGAGGTACAAGGACTGGTTACTAGTTCCTCACCTGGTCTGACCTAGGTACAAGGACTGGTTACTAGTTCCTCACCTGGTCTGACTGAGGTACAAGGACTGGTTACTAGTTCCTCACCTGGTCTGACTGAGGTACAAGGACTGGTTACTAGTTCCTCACCTGGTCTGACTGAGGTACAAGGACTGGCGGTGGATATCCTCAGCGTCTATGTCCACAGGGAGCAGGATAGACATCTCATCTATGTCCCATTTAAACTTGGCTGGTGTCTGAAAACAATGATCAAGAAAATATAGAAAATAACAATTCAGGTGGCTCTGTAAAACCGGTGATTACGTTCACAAGAGGACAATGACAGGACTTCTGAAGGAGACACACATGTTAACCGACTTGCTGATCATGTCCTTCAGGCTATCGAAGTGGGTGAACTACACAAGATATGTATGAGACCAGACCATAAATGTGTACAAAATATTAGGATGACAGACTGACCAGGTGAAAGCTATGATCTTTTATTGAAGTCTCTTTTTAAAATCAGTGAATCAGTGAAGATGAAGGGGAGGAGACGGGTTAAATAAGGATGTTTAAGCCTTGAGACAATTGAGACATGGATTGTGTACATATGCCATTCAGAGGGTGAATGGGCAAGACAAAAGATTTAAGTGCCTTTGAACGGGGTATGGTAGTAGGTGCCAGGGGCACCTGTTTGAGGGTGGCCAGAACTGCACCACAGCTGGGTTTTTCACACTCAACAGTTTCCCGTGTGTATCAAGACAGTCCACCAACCAAAGGACATCCAGCCAACTTGACACACCTGTGGGAAGCATTGTAAGTCAATATGGGCCAGCTTCCCTGTGGAACACTTTCTACACCTTGTAGTCCATGCCCCCGACGAACTGAGGCTGTTCTGATGTCAAAAGGCAATGCAACTCAATGTTTTGTACACTCAGTGTAGGTTTACACTTACGGTTCCGGAGGTCTTGGAGGACTTGAAGACAGAGGGGCTGGGGACCACGGATTCTTGCAGGCGATGGTAGTCGTTGGGGCTCTCGAAGGGGTTACGGATAGCTGCCCTCCCTGGAGTCTCAGGAGTTATCTGGACATCTGGAAGATCTCCCATAGTCTGACCACAAACCTGAACCCATTGATGCAGGAATTCAAACATTAATCAGCTTTGATCCAGTATAAATAGTATGCTAATCTAAGTACTAGAGAAAGCCAAACAATTACTGTAATACTATCAAGAGAACAAACCTTGCTTACGAGAAAGAGTAGCTAGCTAACGTTAGCTAAACTAGCTGGCTGTTGGTCCCACAATTTAGTACATACTAGCTATCCCAAACGTTTCGTTAAATGCCTGGCTAGCTAAGGCTTCGGCAACTATTCTGAGAGGTTCATTTGATAGATCTATTCGATATGTTATTTTATATTAGAGCTCAGATACTTACAGCAGCTGCAGAAGTTTTCAACACAACCAAAATAAGGTTCCAGATTCAGTTGTTTCGAACGTTAATTTCAATTTTCCCACAACCCCCATTGACCAATAGAAATTAACAGGAAGTGCCTGATAACCAATCAGATGGAAGATTTCAGAACGCTCCAAATTTACATTGACGTCACTTCCTTTCGCTTGTGTGGTCGTTAGTAAGCTAACTAGCAAATTATATACTCATGGTAGACTTTATTAACAAATGTACTATTTCTAATTTATCCAAATGACGGGGTTGTGATAGTAGAAGTATTTTTGTAAATCAGCTTGAACTGTTGAAGTTGCTGTTGAGTTAATCTCGGAGGTCCCACACGAACTGATCATGGCTAGCAGTGCTAATGCTAACAACATGAATGCTGTCCGAGAAACGATGGATGGTGAGTTAGCTAACGTTAGCTTGCTAGGTTATGATAATGTCTGTTGTAGAACCTAGATATGTGTTTTACAAATGTGACACACTATTGATTGCAATGCCTCAAGATTGGCTTGACAGTAGGGTAGTTAGCTAGGTAACTTTAGCTAGCTAGCTATTTATCACATTTCGTTCTGTACCCATGGCAACAATCCACCACACAACAGTATTAGTGAGGACACTTATCTTGAAAGGCGACATGGTTTAAACAATACAGCTCGTTATGTGCCAGACAATGGGTAGCTATGGTGCCAATTTCATGTTATTATTTTCTCTCCTACTTTTCCCCACAAGTGCTGCTGGAGATCTCTAGGCTATTGAACACAGGACTGGACATGGAATCTCTGTCTATCTGTGTCAGGCTGTGTGAGCAGGGCATCAACCCAGAGGCCCTGTCCTCTGTCATCAAGGAGCTACGTAAAGCCTCCGATTCACTAAAAGTAAGGACATGTTCAGGGGACAGGGATAGGTACTTACAGAATGGAGTCAATAGAGACACAATAGAACAAGGTTGCCCACACTTTTGAGAACCAAATGTTGTCTGGACCAAGTTTCTCCCGTGGGCCCTGCTATAGAGACTCACTAGGACTAAATGGACTCTGCTCTGTACAGGACCGTAGCTCTCCAGGAACAGGATGGAGAGTCCTGTATTAGACTCTGCTCTGTACAGGACCGTAGCTCTCCAGGAACAGGGTTGGAGAGCCCTGTATTAGACTCTGCCCTGTACAGGACAAGGTCAATTGCTGTGGTTATCCTTCACATAACTGCCACTGTTTTAATTAGTCAATTATGCTTCAATCTGATAGGCTAGATTTTTTTCTGACTGGATCGAGATACCTCCATCTCTGCCTCACCACTGTGTTGCACCTGTAGTCACAAACTTAGTCACAAACTTAATGTGTAAAAAAATATGCCAATATTTGTCTGCCTTCTGTTCCAGGCCTCTGACAACTGAAGATCTGAGACTGATCCCAACAAAGCAATTCTGCTGAGCGGAAGTCTTTTCACGCAGTCAAGTTTCACAATATTGCCAAATAGTGAGCGTCTATTACCCTGACCTATTCCTCGTGCCTCTGGATTTGATCCCTGGCTTCATTTGAAGAAAAATGGTGTGTGTTTAACATTTGGTCTGGCAACATCAGTGGCCAATTCTCCTTGTGTTCCTGTCATCAGCTTGGTGTGCAATCTGACAATATGAATGACTGCAATGCCCTGATATCCAATGTTTCAGTACCCCTCCCTCCCTCAATCATATAGGTTGTCAGTTCAGTCGTCTTTCTTCTGACTGAAGGAAACCTAATGATTGGCACTCCCCCGTCATCACACAGTGCTACAATGATGGGTTGTTTTCCATTCCTTCATGGCTTTTTGGACGTGTAAAAAAAAAAGTCTTATTTATTGCGAATTGTGTGTAGTTTTATATGAATTTAATGTCCGTTTTTTTCCTTCAATGTCTGGCATGTCAAAGTTATTTTTTTTTCTCTCTCTCTCGAAGTGTCCAGGGTTGTCAATGATGGATGGAACTCAATATTAAAAGTAGTTGCATTTTATATCCACCAGGTGGCAGTGTTTCTTTACTTACTCATTAGATCATGATAATTCAGAAGTACTATACAGTTTACCAGTAGAAAAGTTTACCTAGTTAAATTAAAGAGTCATAAATAAGTGTAGATACTATATCCTCCAAGTCCTCTGTCTGCAATGTTCTTCTGTTGAGGAATTCTCTGAAAAGGACACCTGGACTCCTGAGTGGCGCAGCGGTCTAAGGCACTGCATCTCATCTCAGACCCTGGTTCGATTCCAGGCTGTATCACAACTGGCTGTGATTGGGAGACCCATAGGGCAGCATCCACAATTGGCCCAGCGTCATTAGGGTTTGGCTGGGGTAGGCCGTCAATTGTAAATAATAATTTGTTCTTGACTTGCCTAGTTAAATATCTTTCAATTGGAGATCTCAGGAAAATGTCTCTGCACAAGTAATCAGAATGAAGGAGGTAGGGAACTAGTGGGTAACTAGCCCCCCCCCCCCCCCCCCCCTCCCTAAGAACAATGTCTAATTGCTGACACACAAAAAAGCTACATTTGGAGAGAGAATTGTATGTGGATGAAGGTCATGCTTTGGCGAATAAACTATAAAGGGAAATAAATGGCTATTGTTCACTTTTTTAGTTTAGTTATTTCATGAAATGTTTTTAGGAAAGGGGTGTTTTAAAGTGCCTGCGGTGCCAGTTACCCCGGTAGCAGATTGTGCCAGTTACCTCGGTAGCAGATTGTGCCAGTTACCCCGGTAGCAGATTGTGCCAGTTACCCCGGTAGCAGATTGTGCCAGTTACCCCGGTAGCAGATTGTGCCAGTTACCCCGGTAGCAGATTGTGCCAGTTACCCCGGTAGCAGATTGTGCCAGTTACCCCGGTAGCAAATTGTGCCAGTTACCCCGGTAGCAGATTGTGCCACAGGGTTTCACACAAGTGTGTTAAAATCCATTTAATCAGTTTAATTTAGACATTCTTTAGTAAGTAATACTGAAAAGCTAAGTCTAGTTGTTTTTATTTTAATTATTTTAATATAATATGTGGGGGGGTGATGGTGTCACCATTAATATCCGCACTATGAAGAGATTGGATGTAAAGTATTTTTAACTCACCTGCACATTCATTGTCTTTCCTGTTTGTTCCTTTTCAATACAATCCATGATGTACAATTACACTAAACATGATTTGAATAATGCAAGGTTTTAAATCCCAGCCGTCTTTAAAATGACATTCAGGAGCAAAAGGTTTTCAATAGTTGTTTTTAATTCATTTAATAAAAATCTTAATTGGAATGAATATAACTAATAGTATAAAATGACAATAGGGTATAACATTTAATAAGAACTTAACTAATGAATTCAGTGTAACATTGACGTGGCAGCTTTCTTATGTTCTGCTATTGCATTTGTACATACAGTGCCTGTCAAAAGTGTTGACACTCCGACTCATTATACTCACTATTTTCTGCATTGTAGAATAATAAGGCAAAAGGGTGGCTACTTTGAAGAATCTCAAATATAAAATATATTTTGATTTGTTTAACACTTTTTTGTTTACTACATAGATTCCATATTGTGTTATTTCATAGTTTTGATGTCTTCACTATTATTCTACAATGTAGGAAATAGTCAAAATAAAGAAAAACCCTTGGATGAGTCGGTGTGTCCACACTTTTGACTGGTAGTGTAGGTCACAAATAAAGCGATCGATCCCCAGTCAAATTGGAGCACAACTCATGAGTCCAACTCCTGCACTGCTCAGACCTAATCCAGTCCCCACCTGTGACTGAAAACAGGGGGAGAGATGCCAATTTAAAAGCTCTCTCTTAAACACTTAGCTATCTAGATATGACATAAATTGCTGTGTAAAACAGCCAAAAGGCAATAACAATAATAATAATTGACTGTAAAGCTATCAGTCACTGGTGGAAACATTTACAACTGCAATTAAGCTACGTTATCTTTTCACTGTATTTTACCTCAAACGATCTGGTCGTAAGGAGGTTGCTAGCTAGCACTCCTAGCAGCGTATGCTAACTAGCTAGCACTCCTAGCAGCGTATGCTAACTAGCTAGCACGCCTAGCAGCGTATGCTAACTAGCTAGCACTCCTAGCAGCTTATGCTAACTAGCTAGCACGCCTAGCAGCGTATGCTAACTAGCTAGCTGGCTAGCATTTACTGCTAGTGAAGTTGCTAGCAAGCAAGTTAGTATAAACTAGCGCTAAGTGGGCTAGTCATTTTGTGAATGACAGTAAGAAACACACTCATAACCAGAAAGGGATAACTACCCCTTGGGGGCTCCTACTTGTATATTTAAACAACAATTATAGATCTAACTATATTCGTATATATCTACAACTTTTTAAACATTTCAAATAATTTAATCAATTTATCACAAAATCGTTTTGTTGAAATATCTCCAAAAGTTGTGATGAGGACATTTTTGTTGTTGAGCAAGAGCAGTGACAGACTAGGGAATGTGTTGGGGGGGGGGGGGGGGGGGGCAGTTACCCCCTACTGCCTTAATCTTGGGTGGGTGTTGTTGTTTTTTAAGGGTGCAAGATGAACTGTTAACAAGGCTACTGGTTGCAGGTAGTTAGTTCCCTTCAGCAGGGCCCTTGCAAGGTGCCCTGCACAGTGGCTGAACATTTGTTTCCTGTGTAGTGGGAGCAGTAAGACACATGTGGTCTATCAAATACAGTCAGGCATTTAATAGATATATCTACCCAGGCAAACCGTATGTAGTGTATTGGCATCTCTGGGTTGGGGCCCCCAGTCTATCATCAAGACAAATGATGGGCATCACAGACTCGTTTTAATCTCCATAACAAGAGACTCACTGTGTTAGAAATTAATGAAAACAAGATTGTCTTTCATTTGAGTTGATGTGAAACGCGCAGGCAGCCAGCTGCTAAATGTGGAGGAATGAAGAAGAGAAGAAAAATCAACATTTAGCTTCGGTAGGTGAGAAAAGACTTCCATTTGTTCCCCGCCGCTGGCTCGGAGATAAATTAGCTTGTTTGTCTACCAGCCATCTGTTTGGTATTTGATATGTGCTGCGCACGGGACCCACCGTATTGAATACGGCGGGAGATGAACAGCATCATCATCATCTTGAGGCTGTAAATATGAGAGTTTATCATCATCATGTTGTAGGCTACAATAATAGTTGATGACCAATGGGGATGTTAGGATACAGCCAGCTGTGGCTGCTGAGACAAACCATATTACAATCAATGATGATTACATTACAAATATATTGTAGGCCTACAGTTAACGATGGAAATCAGACCTGTCTTTGTCATCATCACTTTTCCAAATAGCTCAATCGTCTGCTTGTAGCACTTAAAGCGGCAATCAGCAGTAGAAAAACAGTAACAAAGCGTTCCCCCCACCCCCTGATTCGGTAAAAGGCTGAGGGATGTGGCTGGAGAAATTTCACCAATCTACAGTTTATAGGTAGTTAGAGCTATTGATGCAAGGACTGACCATCCATGTTCATTTTAACCATGTTTTGGGGCCATATCGTGTTTGTTTACATTTACTTTGTTTATAAACACTGGAGTAAAACAAGCTTATATTTTGGGTTCTGACGAGGTACGACAGTTGAACTGAGTTCATGAGGCATTTATACTTTATATTCGTCAAGAATCAATGGGTACATATCGTTAATTTATACAAATTAAGTCCAAAAATGGATGTAGCAACTGCTGATTGCCCCTTTAAACATTGTGCCCTTAGTATCAGTTACTCACTATACAGTCTACTTCCTAGAAGCCTTTTTCCATAGGCACAGTGAAGGTTACAGCAGTTACTTCAGTCCTGGGCCTGTAGTCAGATCAACAACGAGTGACTCTTCCTCAGGAACACAGCCTAGCAACTCCATTACCATTAGTTGACTGAAGAGGAGAGAGCAGTAAGGTCTGAAAGGTGTCCTTGCCCCTGTTTTTAATCAAGCCTAATACAATTAAAGTGTGTGTGTTTCTGTCAATAAAAATAACCTGGATTTGGAGCGGAGCTGAGCTGGCCTTGACTCCTGCTGTTTGCTTTGTTCATTAACAGGAGATGAGCAGATGGCTGCTGGTCTGACAGTCGCTCTGCCTCTCCTCTCTCTACCCTGTCTGTCTCCTCTCTCTACCCTGTCTGTCTGTCTCCTCTCTCTACCCTGTCTGTCTCCTCTCTCTACCCTGTCTGTATCCTCTCTCTACCCCGTCTGTCTGTCTCCTCTCTACCCTGTTTGTCTGTCTTCTCTCTCTACCCTGTCTGTCTGTCTCCTCTCTCTACCCTGTCTGTCTGTCTCCTCTCTCTACCCTGTCTGTCTGTCTGTCTCCTCTCTACCCTTTCTGTCTCCTCCCTACCCTGTCTGTCTCCTCTCTCTACCCTATCTGTCTCCTCTCTAGCCTGTCTGTCTCCTCTCACTACCCTGTCTGTCTCCTCTCTACCCTGTCTGTCTCCTCTCTCTACCCTGTCTGTCTGTCTCCTCTCTCTACCCTGCCTGTCTGTCTCCTCTCTCTACCCTGTCTGTCTGTCTCCTCTCTCTACCCTGTCTGTCTCCTCTCTACCCTTTCTGTCTCCTCTCTACCCTGTCTGTCTCCTCTCTCTACCCTGTCTGTCTCCTCTCTACCCTGTCTGTCTCCTCTCTACCCTGTCTGTCTCCTCTCTCTACCCTGTCTGTCTCCTCTCTACCCTGTCTGTCTCCTCTCTCTACCCTGTCTGTCTGTCTCCTCTTGCTACCCTGTTTCTACCCTGTCTGTCTCCTCTCTCTACCCTGTCTGTATCCTCTCTACCCTGTCTGTCTGTCTCCTCTCTCTACCCTGTCTGTCTCCTCTCTCTACCCTGTCTGTCTGTCTCCTCTCTCTACCCTGTCTGTCTGTCTCCTCTCTCTACCCTGTCTGTCTCCTCTCTCTACCCTGTCTGTCTCCTCTCTCTACCCTGTCTGTCTGTCTCCTCTCTCTACCCTGTCTGTCTCCTCTCTCTACCCTGTCTGTCTGTCTCCTCTCTCTACCCTGTCTGTCTGTCTCCTCTCTCTACCCTGTCTGTCTCCTCTCTCTACCCTGTCTGTCTGTCTCCTCTCTTTACCCTGTCTGTCTCCTCTCTTTACCCTGTCTGTCTCCTCTCTCTACCCTGTCTGTCTCCTCTCTCTACCCTGTCTGTCTGTCTCCTCTTGCTATCCTGTTTCTCTCTACAATGTCTATCTGTCTCCTCTCTCTACCCTGTCTGTCTGTCTCCTCTCTCTACCCTGTCTATCTGTCTCCTCTCTCTACCCTGTCTGTCTGTCTCCTCTCGCTACCCTGTTTCTCTCTACAATATCTGTCTGTCTCCTCTCTCTACCCTGTCTGTCTGTCTCCTCTCTCTACCCTGTCTGTCTCCTCTCTCTACCCTGTCTGTCTGTCTCCTCTCTCTACCCTGTCTGTCTCCTCTCTCTACCCTGTCTGTCTCCTCTCTCTACCCTGTCTGTCTGTCTCCTCTCTTTACCCTGTCTGTCTCCTCTCTTTACCCTGTCTGTCTCCTCTCTCTACCCTGTCTGTCTCCTCTCTCTACCCTGTCTGTCTGTCTCCTCTCGCTACCCTGTTTCTCTCTACAATGTCTATCTGTCTCCTCTCTCTACCATGTCTGTCTGTCTCCTCTCTCTACCCTGTCCGTCTCCTCTCTCTACCCTGTCTGTCTCCTCTCTCTACCCTGTCTATCTGTTTCCTCTCTCTACCCTGTCTGTCTGTCTCCTCTCGCTACCCTGTTTCTCTCTACAATGTCTATCTGTCTCCTCTCTCTACCATGTCTGTCTGTCTCCTCTCTCTACCCTGTCCGTCTCCTCTCTCTACCCTGTCTGTCTCCTCTCTCTACCCTGTCTATCTGTTTCCTCTCTCTACCCTGTCTGTCTCCTCTCTCTCCTCTCTACCCTGTCTATCTGTCTCCTCTTTCTACCCTGTCTGTCTGTCTCCTCTCTCTACCCTGTCTATCTGTCTCCTCTCTCTACCCTGTATGTCTGTCTCCTCTCTCTACCCTGTCTGTCTGTCTCCTCTCTCTACCCTGTATGTCTGTCTCCTCTCTCTACCCTGTCTGTCTGTCTCCTCTCTCTACCCTGTCTGTCTGTCTCCTCTCTCTACCCTGTCTATCTGTCTCCTCTTTCTACCCTGTCTGACTCCTCTCCTTTCTCCTCTTTCCTGCCTCTCTCTAGCCCCGTTTATGACTGCCGCTTACATGTGTCCTTTGTCCTGATCTTGTCCTGATCTTATCCTGATCTTGCCAGTTTACACATGTAAAATCTGATCAAAACCAGTTCACAATGTGTCTTTTAATCATCGACACCTATCTAAAAAGTGGGCAGAATCAGAATGAGGACAAGATCAGGACAAAGGGTGTGTGTTAGAACCAGCTATAAATGTGGCTAATGTCTCGGTCTGTCTGTCTCTCTCTCATTGCTGTCTCTCCCTCCCTCTCTCTCATTCCTGTCTCACCCTCCCTCTCTCTCATTCCTGTCTCTCCCTCCCTCTCTCATTCCTGTCTCTCCCTCCCGCACTCTCATTCCTGTTTCTCCCTCCCTCTCTCTCATTCCTGTCTCACCCTCCCTCTATCCCCCATCGGTCTCTCTCTCTCCCTCCATTACACTTCTACAGCACAATGTGACCAGGCAGGCAGGCAGGGTGTGTGTGTGTCTGTGTGTGTGCGTGTGGATCCAGCTGTTAGGAGGGCCTGCCTGGACAGAGACGTCAGCCCCTTTCCCCTAAACACACACAACACACTGCGGCCCCTGCACCTGGGCCTTGTTAAAGAGGTAATGACGGTAGCTACAGGGTAAACAACTATAAAGTGCTGGTGCTGATTGGTGATTGGCTGAACAGGAGCAGGAAGTCTGACTGAAGTCTGATACTTGTGTTTGTTCCTGGGGTTGTTTTGCTGTTTCTATGCTCCTTCGGGGACAATAAAGATATATTGAATTTAAATTAATTTAATTTAATGAGAGCTGTCTGTGTGGATGAAGTAGATTTAATAGATATATTCTGAGCTTTGTGCTGAGAAACTTGAATTGAGAAACGGCAGTATGAAAGTGGACAGTTTATTACCAAGACGTCTGTGTCATTGAGTGAATAGGATGGGCTGCAGTACAGTACAATGATATATTTCAATAGAAAACCTTCATGAAAGGGTTGGATTTCACTGAGCCCAAGTCCAACATAATAACACTCCTCTCATTCTCTTTCTCCTATTCAACATTCTCTTTCTCCTATTCAACATTCTCTTTCTCCTGGCTTGATTGACACTTTAACCTCATTCTGAATGTGTAAAATGCTATAGCTTAGATCATTTTTCCCCCCCACAATAGACGTTTGAATAATGTAATTCCTTCATATGACCTGGTCTGTTACTCCAGAAAGGAAACCTGCCAGAAGGAAATGATCAGGGGTGTGATAATGCTGTGTCAACATGTTTCACTGCTAGGGTGTGATAATGCTGTGTCAACATGTTTCACCACAGGGGGGGGGGGTAATGCTGTGTCACCATGTTTCACTGCTAGGGTGTGATAATGCTGTGTCAACATGTTTCACCACTAGGGTGTGATAATGCTGTGTCACCATGTTTCACTACTAGGGTGTGATAATGCTGTGTCAACATGTTTCACTGCTAGGGTGTGATAATGCTGTGTCAACATGTTTCACTGCTAGGGTGTGATAATGCTGTGTCACCATGTTTGACTACTAGGTTGTGATAAGGCTGTGTCAACATGTTTCACTGCTAAGGTGTGATAATGCTGTGTCAACATGTTTCACCACTAGGGTGTGATAATGCTGTGTCAACATGTTTCACCACTAGGGTGTGATAATGCTGTGTCAACATGTTTCACCACTAGGGTGTGATAATGCTGTGTCAACATGTTTCACTGCTAGGGTGTGATAATGCTGTGTCAACATGTTTCACCACTAGGGTGTGATAATGCTGTGTCAACATGTTTCACCACTGGGGTGTGAAAATGCTGTCACCATGTTTCACTGCTAGGGTGTGATAATGCTGTGTCAACATGTTTCACTGCTAGGGTGTGATAATGCTGTGTCACCTTTACTTGTCATTCATGCTGCCAGTGATAGGTAACCTGTCCTTGACTTGTCATTCATGCTGCCAGTGATAAGTAATCTGTCCTTGACTTGTCATTCATGCTGCCAGTGATAGGTAACCTGTCCTTGACTTGTCATTCATGCTGCCAGTGATAAGTAACCTGTCCTTGACTTGTCATTCATGCTGCCAGTGATAGGTAACCTGTCCTTGACTTGTCATTCATGCTGCCAGTGATAAGTAATCTGTCTTTGACTTGTCATTCATGCTGCCAGTGATAGGTAACCTGTCCTTGACTTGTCATTCATGCTGCCAGTGATAAGTAACCTGTCCTTGACTTGTCATTCATGTTGTCAGTGATAGGTAACCTGTCCTTGACTTGTCATTCATGCTGCCAGTGATAAGTAACCTGTCTTTGACTTGTCATTCATGCTGCCAGTGATAGGTAACCTGTCCTTGACTTGTCATTCATGCTGCCAGTGATAGGTAACCTGTCCTTGACTTGTCATTCATGTTGTCAGTGATAGGTAACCTGTCCTTGACTTGTCATTCATGCTGCCAGTGATAAGTAACCTGTCTTTGACTTGTCATTCATGCTGCCAGTGATAGGTAACCTGTCCTTGACTTGTCATTCATGCTGCCAGTGATAGGTAACCTGTCCTTGACTTGTCATTCATGCTATCAGTGATAGGTAACCTGTCCTTGACTCATCATTCTCAGGAGCAATAAACACTTGTGGTTGTTGTCATTCAAATGTATTGAGGGACTGATGGGTATTGAGGGACTGATGGGTATTGAGGGGCTGATGGGTATTGAGGGACTGATGCGTATTGAGGGACTGATGGGTATTGAGGGACTGATGGGTATTGAGGGACTGATGGGTATTGAGGGGCTGATGGGTATTGAGGGACTGATGGGTATTGAGGGACTGATGGGTATTGAGGGACTGATGGGTATTGAGGGGCTGATGGGTATTGAGGGACTGATGGGTATTGAGGGGCTGATGGGTATTGAGGGACTGATGGGTATTGAGGGACTGATGGGTGTTGAGGGACTGATGGGTATTGAGGGACTGATGGGTATTGAGGGACTGATGGGTGTTGAGGGACTGATGGGTATTGAGGGACTGATGGGTATTGAGGGACTGATGGGTATTGAGGGTATTGAGGGACTGATGGTATTGAGGGACTGATGGGTATTGAGGGACTGATGGGTATTGAGGGTATTGAGGGACTGGTGGGTATTGAGGGACTGATGGATATTTAGGGTCTGATGGGTATTGAGGGACTGATGGGTATTGAGGGACTGATGGGTATTGAGGGGCTGATGGGTATTGAGGGACTGATGGGTATTGAGGGTCTGATGGGTATTGAGGGGCTGATGGGTATTGAGGGACTGCTGGGTTTTGTAGGACTGATGGGTATTGAGGGGCTGATGGGTAATGAAGGTATTGAGGGACTGATGTGTATTGAGGGACTGATGGGTATTGAGGGGCTGATGGGTATTGAGGGGCTGATGGGTATTGAGGGACTGATGGGTATTGAGGGACTGATGGGTATTGAGGGACTGATGGGTATTGAGGGACTGATGGGTATTGAGGGACTGATGGGTATTGAGGGACTGATGGGTATTGAGGGACTGATGGGTATTGAGGGTATTGAGGGACTGATGGGTATTGAGGGACTGATGGGTATTGAGGGACTGATGGGTATTGAGGGACTGATGGTATTGAGGGGCTGATGGGTATTGAGGGACTGATGGGTATTGAGGGGCTGATGGGTATTGAGGGTCTGATGGGTATTGAGGGTCTGATGGGTATTGAGGGGCTGATGGGTATTGAGGGACTGATGGGTATTGAGGGACTGATGGGTATTGAGGGTATTGAGGGACTGATGTGTATTGAGGGGCTGATGGGTATTGAGGGGCTGATGGGTATTGAGGGACTGATGGGTATTGAGGGCTGATGGGTATTGAGGGACTGATGGGTATTGAGGGTCTGATGGGTATTGAGGGACGATGGGTATTGAGGGTCTGATGGGTATTGAGGGTCTGATGGGTATTGAGGGACTGATGGGTATTGAGGGACTGATGGGTATTGAGGGGCTGATGGGTATTGAGGGACTGATGGGTTTTGTAGGACTGATGGGTATTGAGGGGCTGATGGGTAATGAAGGTATTGAGGGACTGATGTGTAATGAGGGTATTGAGGGACTGATGTGTATTGAGGGACTGATGGGTATTGAGGGGCTGATGGGTATTGAGGGACTGATGGGTATTGAGGGGCTGATGGGTATTGAGGGACTGATGGGTTTTGTAGGACTGATGGGTATTAAGGGGCTGATGGGTAATGAGGGTATTGAGGGACTGATGTGTAATGAGGGTATTGAGGGACTGATGTGTATTGAGGGACTGATGTGTATTGAGGGACTGATGGGTATTGAGGGGCTGATGGGTATAGAGGGACTGATGGGTATTGAGGAACTGATGGGTATTGAGGGACTGATGGGTATTGAGGGACTGATGGGTATTGAGGGACTGATGGGTATTGAGGGGCTGATGGGTAATGAGGGTATTGAGGGACTGATGTGTAATGAGGGTATTGAGGGACTGATGTGTATTGGGGGACTGATGTGTATTGAGGGACTGATGGGTATTGAGGGGCTGATGGGTATTGTGGGACTGATGGGTATTGTGGGACTGATTGGTAATGAGGGACTGATGGGTATTGAGGGACTGATGGGTATTGAGGGACTGATGGGTATTGAGGGTATTGAGGGACTGATGTGTAATGAGGGTTTTGAGGGACTGATGTGTATTGAGGGACTGATGTGTATTGAGGGACTGATGGGTATTGAGGGGCTGATGGGTATTGTGGGACTGATGGGTATTGTGGGACTGATTGGTAATGAGGGACTGATGGGTATTGAGGGACTGATGGGTATTGAGGGGCTGATGGGTAATGAGGGACTGATGGGTATTGAGGGGCTGATGGGTATTGAGGGACTGATGGGTATTGAGGGACTGATGGGTATTGAGGGACTGATGGGTATTGAGGGGCTGATGGGTATTGAGGGTATTGAGGGACTGATGGGTATTGAGGGACTGATGGGTATTGAGGGTATTGAGGGACTGATGGGTATTGACCATTAGGTATTGAGGGACTGATTGGTATTGAGGGGCTGATGGGTATTGAGGGTATTGAGGGACTGATGGGTATTGAGGGACTGATGGGTATTGAGGGTATTGAGGGACTGATGCGTATTGAGGGGCTGATGGGTATTGAGGGTGTTGAGGGACTGATGGTATTGAGGGACTGATGGGTATTGAGGGTATTGAGGGACTGATGGGTATTGAGGGACTGATGGGTATTGAGGGTATTGAGGGACTGATGGGTATTGAGGGACTGATGGGTATTGAGGGACTGATGGGTATTGAGGGTATTGAGGGACTGATGGGTATTGAGGGACTGATGGGTATTGAGGGACTGATGGGTATTGAGGGACTGATGGGTATTGAGGGGCTGATGGGTATTGAGGGTATTGAGGGACTGATGGGTATTGAGGGTATTGAGGGACTGATGGGTATTGAGGGACTGATGGGTATTGAGGGTATTGAGGGACTGATGGGTATTGAGGGACTGATGGGTATTGAGGGACTGATGGGTATTGAGGGACTGATGGGTATTGAGGGACTGATGGGTATTGAGGGACTGATGGGTATTGAGGGACTGATGGGTATTGAGGGACTGATGGGTATTGAGGGACTGATGGGTATTGAGGGACTGATGGGTATTGAGGGGCTGATGGGTATTGAGGGACTGATGGGTATTGAGGGGCTGATGGGTATTGACCATTAGAAGACATAAGACTGAGACAGATGAGAATGTTTGTATTATTTTTTCATCTAGCTGATCTACTGCATTACAATACACAATACAATGTCTTTACTTTATGTACATGGCATTCCATGGGTCAGGAGTCCTTTTACCTTTCATCTGATATTCAACAATGGCCGAGGCCTAACTGCCATTTTTCATCACTAGAATAAACAGCAAATACAAATATTGTAACGAAACACTGTATCAATTTATGTACAGAAATAACGTAATAAATTAACCTCTAGATTTACCGACCTTCGTGACATTATGCTTTAAAACGTTGAAATCTTATAAAACTTGAGACAGGAAATACAAGTCAAAAATTGGAAGTGGATTTGTCCTTCTCTGAGCATTCAGGCTGGTTTAAATAAAGTAGAAAAATCTCTCCTTCGGTTCCACTCTGCTGTGATTGTGTTTCTGTGAAAGACATTGGTATTGCACGTAACACTGTTATCACAACTCTTTGATTATTTGTTCTTTGTTGTGTATTGTCAGTCTTTTATGACAGTGAAACGTCCATGATGTTGCTGATGCAAGTCCCTGGAATCTCTTCAATGGTGCTCGAATCGATCTTCTCTTCTCTCCATGTTGTCTTCAATACATCACTGTGGTTTTCAGGAAGAGTCTTCCATCTGAGAAACAACAGGTGGAAAAACAAACATGGTAAACAACGATAGTAAACTAAGATGATCAACAACGATAGTAAACTAAGATGATCAACAAAGATAGTAAACTAAGATGATGAGCAAATATAGTAAACTAAGATGATCAACAAAGATAGTAAACTAAGATGATGAGCAAAGATAGTAAACTAAGATGATGAGCAAAGATAGTAAACTAAGATGATGAGCAAAGATAGTAAACTAAGATGATGAGCAAAGATAGTAAACTAAGATGATCAACAAAGATAGTAAACTAAGATGATGAGCAAAGATAGTAAACTAAGATGATCAACAAAGATAGTAAACTAAGATGATGAGCAAAGATAGTAAACTAAGATGATGAGCAAAGATAGTAAACTAAGATGATCAACAAAGATAGTAAACTAAGATGATGAGCAAAGATAGTAAACTAAGATGATGAGCAAAGATAGTAAACTAAGATGATAAGCAAAGATAGTATACTATAAGATGATAAGCAAAGATAGTAAACTAAGATGATGAGCAAAGATAGTATACTATAAGATGATAAGCAAAGATAGTATACTATAAGATGATAAGCAAAGATAGTAAACTAAGATGATGAGCAAAGATAGTATACTATAAGATGATAAGCAAAGATAGTATACTATAAGATGATAAGCAAAGATAGTAAACTAAGATGACCAAAGATAGCAAACTAAAATACATAAGAGTATTGTTCTGTATATATAAATTGTTTTCTAGGGCCTCTCGTCTGTTGTCTGTTAAAAACGCTCTTTGGAAAGATTTATTACTGCATGTAAGTTATGCAAATGATGTCTATGCAAATACATCAGGAGGACAATTAAGACAGCCATTAATTACGGGGCCTTGCTCTTTTTTTTGCTTCACTGACATTAAATTAAATTTCCCTTTTAACGGTTTAGATGTTTGATCTGCTAACAAAGAGGGAGCAAGTCCCTGTCGGGGAACTCTGCAGCAGGAGAGAGAGGAGGGAGCAGGTCCCTGTCGGGGAAATCTGCAGCAGAGAGAGAGAGGAGAGGGCAAGTCCCTGTCGGGGAACTCTGCAGCAGAGAGAGAGAGGAGAGAGCAAGTCCCTGTCGGGGAACTCTGCAGCAGAGAGAGAGGAGGGAGCAAGTCCCTGTCGGGGAACTCTGCAGCAGAGAGAGAGGGAGAGGAGGGAGCAAGTCCCTGTCAGGGAACTCTGCAGCAGGAGAGAGAGGAGGGAGCAAGTCCCTGTCGGGGAACTCTGCAGCAGGAGAGAGAGGAGGGAGAAGGTCCCTGTCGGGGAACTCTGCAGCAGAGAGAGAGAGGAGGGAGCAAGTCCCTGTCAGGGGACTCTGCAGCAGAGAGAGGGAGGGGAGCAAGTCCCTGTCGGGGAACTCTGCAGCAGAGAGAGAGGGAGAGGAGGGAGCAAGTCCCTGTCGGGAAACTCTGCAGCAGGAGAGAGAGGAGAGGGGAGCAAGGGCCTGTCGGGGAACTCTGCAGCAGGAGAGAGAGGAGGGAGCAAGTCCCTGTCGGGGAACTCTGCAGCAGGAGCGAGAGAGGAGGGAGCAAGTCCCTGTCGGGGAACTCTGCAGCAGAGAGAGGGAGGGGAGCAAGTCCCTGTCGGGGAACTCTGCAGCAGAGAGAGAGGAGGGAGCAAGTCCCTGTCGGGGAACTCTGCAGCAGGAGAGAGAGGAGGGAGCAAGTCCCTGTCGGGGAACTCTGCAGCAGAGAGAGAGAGGAGGGAGCAAGTCCCTGTCGGGGAACTCTGAAGCAGAGAGTCGGGGAAACTGTCGGGGAACTCTGCAGGAACTCTGCAGCAGAGAGAGAGAGAGAGGAGGGAGCAAGTCCCTGTCGGGGAACTCTGCAGCAGAGAGAGAGGAGGGAGCAAGTCCCTGTCGGGGAACTCTGCAGCAGAGAGAGAGAGGAGGGAGCAAGTCCCTGTCGGGGAACTCTGCAGCAGAGAGAGAGAGGAGGGAGCAAGTCCCTGTCGGGGAACTCTGCAGCAGGAGAGAGAGGGGATAGATGGGGTCTGTGGGGGAACTCTGCAGCAGAGAGAGAGGGTAGATGGTGTCTGTGGGGGGACTGGAGCAGGAGAGAGAGGGGGTAGATGGGGTCTGTGGGGGGGCTGCAGCAGAGAGAGAGGGGGTAGATGGGGACTGGAGCAGAGAGAGAGGGGGTAGATGGGGACTGGAGCAGGAGAGAGGGGGGGTAGATGGGGTCTGTCTGGGAACTCTGCAGCAGGAGAGAGAGAGGGGGTAGATGGGGACTGGAGCAGAGAGAGAGGGGGTAGATGGGGACTGGAGCAGAGAGAGAGGGGGTAGATGGGGTCTGTGAGGGGGACTGGAGCAGGAGAGAGAGGGGTAGATGGGGTCTGTCTGGGAACTCTGCAGCAAGAGAGAGAAGGGGTAGATGGGGTCTGTGGGGGACTTCAGCAGGAGAATGAGGGGGTAGATGGGGTCTGTGGGGGGACTGCAGCAGGAGATAGAGGGGGCAGATGGGGTCTGTGGGGGACTCTGCAGCAGGAGAGAGGGGGTAGATGGGGTCTGTGGGGGACTTCAGCAGGAGAGAGAGGGGGTAGATGGGGTCTGTTGGGGGACTGGAGCAGGAGAGAGAGGGTAGATGGGGTCTGTGGGGGAACTCTGCAGCAGAGAGAGAGGGGGTAGATGGGGTCTGTGGGGGAATTCTGCAGCAGAGAGAGGGGGTAGATGGGGTCTATGGGGGACTGCAGCAGAGAGAGAGAGGGGGTAGATGAGGTCTGTGGGGGGACTGGAGCAGGAGAGAGGGGGGTAGATGAGGTCTGTGGGGGGACTGGAGCAGGAGAGAGAGGGGGTAGATGGGGTCTGTGGGGAACTCTGCAGCAGGAGAGAGAGGGGGTAGATGAGGTCTGTGGGGGAACTGGAGCAGGAGAGAGAGGGGGTAGATGGGGTCTGTAGGGGAATTCTGCAGCAGAGAGAGGGGGTAGATGGGGTCTATGGGGGACTGCAGCAGAGAGAGAGAGGGGGTAGATGGGGTCTGTGGGGAACTCTGCAGCAGGAGAGAGAGGGGATAGATGGGGTCTGTGGGGGAACTCTGCAGCAGAGAGAGAGGGTAGATGGTGTCTGTGGGGGGACTGGAGCAGGAGAGAGAGGGGGTAGATGGGGTTTGTGGGGGAACTCTGCAGGAGGAGAGAGAGGGGGTAGATGGGGTCTGTGGGGGACTCTGCAGGAGGAGAAAGAGGGGGTAGATGGGGTCTGTGGGGGACTCTGCAGCAGGAGAGAGGGGGTAGATGGGGTCTGTGGGGGGACTCTGCAGCAGGAGAGAGAGGGGGTAGATGGGGTCTGTGGGGGGACTGTAGCAGGAGAGAGAGGGGGTAGATGGGGTCTGTAGGGGACTGGAGCAGGAGAGAGAGGGGGTAGATGGGGTGTACTGTCGTTCTGATACACAGAGCAATGAGAGCATCTGAAATGCTCTGAAACACCTCCATAACAGATAGGATAGTATTATCCACTCAACACCTCCATAACAGATAGAATAGTTAATACACTCAACACCTCCATAACAGATAGAATAGTTAATACACTCAACACCTCCATAACAGATAAAATAGTTAATACACTCAACACCTCCATAACAGATAGAATAGTTAATACACTCAACACCTCCATAACAGATAGAATAGTATTATCCACTCAACACCTCAGTAACAGATAGAATAGTTAATACACTCAACACCTCCATAACAGATAGACTAGTTAATACACTCAACACCTTCATAACAGATAGAATAGTTAATACACTCAACACCTCCATAACAGATAGGATAGTTAATACACTCAACACCTCCATAACAGATAGAATAGTTAATACACTCAACACCTCCATAACAGATATAATAGTATTATCCACTCAACACCTCCATAACAGATAGGATAGTATTATCCACTCAACACCTCCATAACAGATAGAATAGTATTATCCACTCAACACCTCCATAACAGATAGGATAGTATTATCCACTCAACACCTCCATAACAGATAGAATAGTTAATACACTCAACACCTCCATAACAGATAGGATAGTATTATCCACTCAACACCTCCATAACAGATAGAATAGTTAATACACTCAACACCTCCATAACAGATAGAATAGTTAATACACTCAACACCTCCATAACAGATAGAATAGTTAATACACTCAACACCTCCATAACAGATAGAATAGTTAATACACTCAACACCTCCATAACAGATAGAATAGTATTATCCACTCAACACCTCCATAACAGATAGGATAGTATTATCCACTCAACACCTCCATAACAGATAGAATAGTTAATACACTCAACACCTCCATAACAGATAGAATAGTATTATCCACTCAACACCTCCATAACAGATAGGATAGTATTATCCACTCAACACCTCCATAACAGATAGGATAGTTAATACACTCAACACCTTCATAACAGATAGAATAGTATTATCCACTCAACACCTCCATAACAGATAGGATAGTATTATCCACTCAACACCTCCATAACAGATAGGATAGTATTATCCACTCAACACCTCCATAACAGATAGGATAGTTAATACACTCAACACCTCCATAACAGATAGGATAGTTAATACACTCAACACCTCCATAACAGATAGAATAGTTAATACACTCAACACCTCCATAACAGATAGGATAGTATTATCCACTCAACACCTCCATAACAGATAGAATAGTTAATACACTCAACACCTCCATAACAGATAGAATAGTTAATACACTCAACACCTCCATAACAGATAGAATAGTTAATACACTCAACACCTCCATAACAGATAGGATAGTATTATCCACTCAACACCTCCATAACAGATAGGATAGTATTATCCACTCAACACCTCCATAACAGATAGGATAGTTAATACACTCAACACCTCCATAACAGATAGAATAGTATTATCCACTCAACACCTCCATAACAGATAGGATAGTATTATCCACTCAACACCTCCATAACAGATAGGATAGTTAATACACTCAACACCTCCATAACAGATAGGATAGTATTATCCACTCAACACCTCCATAACAGATAGGATAGTATTATCCACTCAACACCTCCATAACAGATAGGATAGTTAATACACTCAACACCTCCATAACAGATAGAATAGTATTATCCACTCAACACCTCCATAACAGATAGGATAGTATTATCCACTCAACACCTCCATAACAGATAGGATAGTTAATACACTCAACACCTCCATAACAGATAGGATAGTATTATCCACTCAACACCTCCATAACAGATAGGATAGTATTATCCACTCAACACCTCCATAACAGATAGGATAGTTAATACACTCAACACCTCCATAACAGATAGGATAGTATTATCCACTCAACACCTCCATAACAGATAGGATAGTATTATCCACTCAACACCTTCATAACAGATAGGATAGTTAATACACTCAACACCTCCATAACAGATAGGATAGTTAATACACTCAACACCTCCATAACAGATAGAATAGTTAATACACTCAACACCTCCATAACAGATAGAATAGTTAATACACTCAACACCTCCATAACAGATAGAATAGTTAATACACTCAACACCTCCATAACAGATAGAATAGTTAATACACTCAACACCTTCATAACAGATAGGATAGTTAATACACTCAACACCTCCATAACAGATAGGATAGTATTATCCACTCAACACCTCCATAACAGATATAATAGTATTATCCACTCAACACCTCCATAACAGATAGGATAGTTAATACACTCAACACCTCTGTAACAGATAGGATAGTATTATCCACTCAACACCTCCATAACAGATAGGATAGTATTATCCACTCAACACCTCCATAACAGATAGGATAGTATTATCCACTCAACACCTCCATAACAGATAGAATAGTTAATACACTCAACACTTAACTATTAAAAACTGTTTATCAATTAGATTGCTGCCACACAGACCAACGGCGTTAGTTTAACTCAACGTAAACACCCGGACATTTAGGCAACTAGGATAAGGATGGATGAGCCATTCAGAAGCTGCCGTACCTTGTATCGCTGCCTCTGCGTCAGTCCTGCCGTTACCTTGGCTACCGTTGTCTACTTCCTGGGTCAGTGAGTCTGATCGGAGGGTAATGATGACGGAGAGGCAGGAGTTTAGTCATTAATTATCACACCTAATTACTAGTCAATGAGAAGTAAAAGGGTAATGCATTCATTTTCATAAAGGAACATAAATGACAACGTAAAACTGCACCATGAAGTCAAAATTAAGAATAAATTGTCAAATGTAAATAAAATGTAAAAACTTTTATTTTACCTTTATTTAACCTTTATTTAACTAGGCAAGTCAGTTAAGAACAAATTCTTATTTTGAATGACGGCTTAGTGGGTTAACTGCCTTGTTCAGGGGCAGAACAACAGATTTGTACCTTGTCAGCTCGGGGGTTTGAACTAGGCAACCTTCCGGTTACTAGTCCAATGCTCTAACCACTAGGCTACCCTGCCGCCTCTACACTCTAACCACTAGGCTACCCTGCCGCCTCTACACTCTAACCACTAGGCTACCCTGCCGCCTCTACACTCTAACCACTAGGCTACCCTGCCGCCTCTACACACTAACCACTAGGCTACCCTTGCCGCCTCTACACTCTAACCACTAGGCTACCCTGCCGCCTCTACACTCTAACCACTAGGCTACCCTGCCGCCTCTACACTCTAACCACTAGGCTACCCTGCCGCCTCTACACTCTAACCACTAGGCTACCCTGCCGCCTCTACACACTAACCACTAGGCTACCCTTGCCGCCTCTACACTCTAACCACTAGGCTACCCTGCCGCCTCTACACTCTAACCACTAGGCTACCCTGCCGCCTCTACACTCTAACCACTAGGCTACCCTGCCGCCTCTACACTCTAACCACTAGGGTACCCTGCCGCCTCTACACTCTAACCACTAGGCTACCCTGCCGCCTCTACACTCTAACCACTAGGCTACCCTGCCGCCTCTACACTCTAGCCACTAGGCTACCCTGCCGCCTCTACACTCTAACCACTAGGCTACCCTGCCGCCTCTACTCTCTAACCACTAGGCTCCCCTGCCGCCTCTACTCTCTAACCACTAGGCTACCCTGCCGCCTCTACACTCTAACCACTAGGCTACCCTGCCGCCTCTACACTCTAACCACTAGGCTACCCTGCCGCCTCTACACTCTAACCACTAGGCTACCCTGCCGCCTCTACACTCTAACCACTAGGCTACCCTGCCGCCTCTACACTCTAACCACTAGGCTACCCTGCCGCCTCTACACTCTAGCCACTAGGCTCCCCTGCAGCCTCTACACTCTAACCACTAGGCTACCCTGCCGCCTCTACACTCTAACCACTAGGCTACCCTGCCGCCTCTACACTCTAACCACTAGGCTACCCTGCCGCCTCTACACTCTAACCACTAGGCTACCCTGCCGCCTCTACACTCTAACCACTAGGCTACCCTGCCGCCTCTACACTCTAACCACTAGGCTACCCTGCTGCCTCTACTCTCTAACCACTAGGCTCCCCTGCCGCCTCTACACTCTAACCACTAGGCTACCCTGCCGCCTCTACACTCTAACCACTAGGCTACCCTGCCGCCTCTACTCTCTAACCACTAGGCTACCCTGTCGCCTCTACGCTCTAACCACTAGGCTACCCTGCCGCCTCTACACTCTAACCACTAGGCTACCCTGCCGCCTCTACACTCTAACCCTAGGCTCCCCTGCCGCCTCTACACCCTAACCACTAGGCTACCCTGCCGCCTCTACACTCTAACCACTAGGCTACCCTGCCGCCTCTACACTCTAACCACTAGGCTCCCCTGCCGCCTCTACACTCTAACCACTAGGCTACCCTGCCGCCTCTACACTCTAACCACTAGGCTACCCTGCCGCCTCTACACTCTAACCACTAGGCTACCCTGCCGCCTCTACACTCTAACCACTAGGCTCCCCTGCCGCCTCTACACTCTAACCACTAGGCTCCCCTGCCGCCTCTACACTCTAACCACTAGGCTACCCTGCCGCCTCTACACTCTAACCACTAGGCTACCCTGCCGCCTCTACACTCTAACCACTAGGCTACCCTGCCGCCTCTACACTCTAACCACTAGGCTACCCTGCCGCCTCTACACTCTAACCACTAGGCTACCCTGCCGCCTCTACACTCTAACCACTAGGCTACCCTGCCGCCTCTACACTCTAACCACTAGGCTACCCTGCTGCCTCTACTCTCTAACCACTAGGCTCCCCTGCCGCCTCTACACTCTAACCACTAGGCTACCCTGCCGCCTCTACACTCTAACCACTAGGCTACCCTGCCGCCTCTACTCTCTAACCACTAGGCTACCCTGCCGCCTCTACGCTCTAACCACTAGGCTACCCTGCCGCCTCTACACTCTAACCACTAGGCTACCCTGCCGCCTCTACACTCTAACCCTAGGCTCCCCTGCCGCCTCTACACTCTAACCACTAGGCTACCCTGCCGCCTCTACACTCTAACCACTAGGCTCCCCTGCCGCCTCTACACTCTAACCACTAGGCTACCCTGCCACCTCTACACTCTAACCACTAGGCTACCCTGCCGCCTCTACACTCTAACCACTAGGCTCCCCTGCCGCGTAGCCTGGAGACTTACCACAGAGGGCTCTGTCTGACGCTACAGTCTGCTGCAGAGTCTGCTCAGCATGGTCTCTCAGTTTACACTCAAACTGCAGAGCCTCCTGAAGTTTCCTCTTACTCTTCTTCTCTTTCTTCAGACGCTTCTGGATCAGCACTGAAATACACACAACAGTTGAGAATTGTGAGGAATTGCAGTGCTTGTTTTCAGGGCTCACTAGAAACAGAGATGAGTAGTATGGTGTGCCGGTGGGTTGTGGGTAATGTAGTGTAGTGTGCAGTCTGTTGTGGGTAATGTAGTGTAGTATAGTGTGCAGTGTGTTGTGGGTAATGTAGTGTTAACCAACCTCTGTTTTTCTGCTCCATGGTGAGCTGTCTCTCCAGTGTCTCTCTTAGCTCCCTCTCTCTGAACAGTTCACTGTGGGTAATGTAGTGTAGTGTGCAGTGTGTTGTGGGTAATGTAGTGTTAACCGACCTCTGTTTTTCTGCTCCATGGTGAGCGGTCTCTCCAGTGTCTCTCTTAGCTCCCTCTCTCTGAACAGTTCACTGTGGGTAATGTAGTGTAGTATGCAGTGTGTTATGGGTAATGTAGTGCAGTGTGCAGTGTGTTATGGGTAATGTAGTGTAGTGTGCAGTGTGTTGTAGGTAATGTAGTGCAGTGTGCAGTGTGTTGTGGGTAATGTAGTGTAGTATGCAGTGTGTTGTGGGTAATGTAGTGTAGTATAGTGTGCAGTGTGTTGTGGGTAATGTAGTGTTAACCGACCTCTGTTTTTCTGCTCCATGGTGAGCTGTCTCTCCAGTGTCTCTCTTAGCTCCCTCTCTCTGAACAGTTCCATCTTCAGCTCTGACTTCTCCGTCTGCACCTGCTTGTCCTGAGCGCGCGTGTTGTCTATGGCAACCTTCAGCAAGCCCTGCTTGGAGGGCACAGAGTAAGACACACATCAAGAGGCTGTTACACTAAATCTATACATCACTGTAGTGTGTAGTCTCTACATCTCTAATCTAAATCTATATATCACTGCAGTGTGTAGTCTGATGTAGTGTGTAGTCTCTACATCTCTGATCTATACATCACTGTAGTGTGTAGTCTGATGTAGTGTGTAGTCTCTACATCTCTAATCTAAATCTATACATCACTGTAGTGTGTAGTCTCTACATCTCTAATCTAAATCTATACATCACTGTAGTGTGTAGTCTCTACATCTCTAATCTAAATCTATACATCGTTGTAGTGTGTAGTCTCTACATCTCTAATCTAAATCTATACATCACTGTAGTGTGTAGTCTCTACATCTCTAATCTATATCTATACATCACTGTAGTGTGTAGTCTCTACATCTCTAATCTATACATCACTGTAGTGTGTAGTCTCTACATCTCTAATCTATACATCACTGTAGTGTGTAGTCTCTACATCTCTAATCTATACATCACTGTAGTGTGTAGTCTCTACATCTCTAATCTATACATCACTGTAGTCTCTACATTTCTTATCTCCAGTCAAAATGTTTACTTTAATTTAAAAAAAGTCAAAACAAATATGCTGGAGGTTTAAATAATGATTGGTGATCCCCAAGAGACACAGACAGAGAGATGAGATGAGGTGATCCCCAAGAGACACAGACAGAGAGATGAGATGAGGTGATCCCCAAGAGACACAGACAGAGAGATGAGATGAGGTGATCCCCAAGAGACACAGTTAGAGAGATGAGGTGGAGCCCAGAGACACAGTTAGAGAGATGAGGTGGAGCCCAGAGACACAGTTAGAGAGATGAGATGAGGTGGAGCCCAGAGACACAGACAGAGAGATGAGATGAGGTGATCCCCAAGAGACACAGTTAGAGAGATTAGATGAGGTGGAGCCCAGAGACACAGTTAGAGAGATGAGATGAGGTGGAGCCCAGAGACACAGTTAGAGAGATGAGATGAGGTGGAGCCCAGAGACACAGTTAGAGAGATGAGATGAGGTGATCCCCAAGAGACACAGTTAGAGAGATGAGATGAGGTGATCCCCAAGAGACACAGTTAGAGAGATGAGATGAGGAGGAGCCCAGAGACACAGTCAGAGAGATGAGATGAGGTGGAGCCCAGATACACAGTTAGAGAGATGAGATGAGGTGGAGCCCAGAGACACAGTTAGAGAGACGAGATGAGATGAGGTGATCCCCAAGAGACACAGTTTGAGAGATGAGATGAGGTGATCCCCAAGAGACACAGTTAGAGAGATGAGATGAGGTGGAGCACAGAGACACAGACAGAGAGATGAGATGAGGAGGAGCCCAGAGACATAGATAGAGAGATGAGGTGGAGCCCAGAGACACAGACAGAGAGATGAGATGAGGAGGAGCCCAGAGATATAGATAGAGAGATGAGGTGGAGCCCAGAGACACAGACAGAGAGATGAGATGAGGTGGAGCCCAGAGACACAGTTAGAGAGATGAGGTGGAGCCCAGAGACATAGATAGAGAGATGAGATGAGGTGGAGCCCAGAGACACAGATAGAGAGATGAGATGAGGCGGAGCCCAGAGACACAGATAGAGAGATGAGATGAGGCGGAGCCCAGAGACACAGATAGAGAGATGAGATGAGGTGGAGCCCAGAGACACAGATAGAGAGATGAGGTGGAGCCCAGAGACACAGATAGAGAGATGAGATGAGGAGGAGCCCAGAGACACAGATAGAGAGATGAGGTGGAGCCCAGAGACACAGACAGAGAGATGAGATGAGGTGGAGCCCAGAGACACAGACAGAGAGATGAGATGAGGTGGAGCCCAGAGACACAGATAGAGAGATGAGATGAGGAGGAGCCCAGAGACACAGACAGAGAGATGAGATGAGGTGGAGCCCAGAGACACAGACAGAGAGATGAGATGAGGTGGAGCCCAGAGATACAGATAGAGAGATGAGGAGGAGCCCAGAGACATAGATGAGAAGAAGTGGAGCCCAGAGACACAGATAGAGAGATGAGATGAGGTGGAGCCCAGAGACACAGATAGAGAGATGAGGTGGAGCCCAGAGACACAGATAGAGAGATGAGATGAGGAGGAGCCCAGAGACACAGATAGAGAGATGAGATGAGGGGAGGAGTTACTCATCCAGATGTGTGATAAACTGTGAGTAGAGAAAGAAGATACAGCCTCCAATATCAAAACATGGTTCAGGAAAACATGGTCACCATTACACCTTCTGGGACGATTCAGTAGAGAACAGAGAGTAGAGCCCCACCTGGATGTTAGTGAGCAGAGTCTCTATTGACGACAGACCCTCAGGGAAGATAAAGGGCCCGGGGAACCCTGCAGGAAGCTTCTGCCCCGAGAACAACAGCCTCTCATAGCCGTCTCCGATTGGTTCTCTGACTGGCTCTCTGAATGGCTCTCTGATTGATTCTCTGACTGTCTGGGTGCTCAGGGAACCACAGTCATCTTGCGGACAGACAAAAGAAGATAGCAGAGAAGTCATCAGAATGCATTTACCGTTGTGTTGGGCTCTTCTGGGGAAAGACAAAGAGAGAGAGTGTGATGGTGATATTCATTATTCAGAACATGCAAAGTAGAGGAAGATTGTGATTGGCTAAACTACAACTGACAAACACAAGAAACCACACCCACCTCTGAACACCCAACCTTTTCAGTGTGGCACCACTGAAGACACACAGATGGAAACACACACTGTCCCCTGAGTATACTGTAATACTGGGTTCACAGATGTCCGTTCTCCTGCACTACTGACATTGATAACTATGTCATGGCCCAGTTTAAATCACACTCTTTCTCTCTCTTTGTCTTGCTCCTCACTCTCACAGACAGACGCCTGCTATCTCTGCCAGGTGGCATAAAGGCAACAGCTGCTCGGTTTCTTTAATTAGTTTCAGTGTCTCTATGACAGATTGAGTTGTGTTGTTTTACCTCCTCTACAGATCAGATTGAGTAGTGTTGTTTAACCTCCTCTACAGATCAGATTGAGTCGTGTTGTTTTACCTCTACAGATCAGATTGAGTTGTGTTGTTTAACCTCTACAGATCAGATTGAGTTGTGTTGTTTAACCTCTACAGATCAGATTGAGTTGTGTTGTTTTACCTCTACAGATCAGATTGAGTTGTGTTGTTTAACCTCTACAGATCAGATTGAGTTGTGTTGTTTCACCTCTACAGATCAGATTGAGTTGTGTTGTTTAACCTCTACAGATCAGATTGAGTTGTGTTGTTTCACCTCCTCTACAGATCAGATTGAGTTGTGTTGTTTTACCTCCTCTACAGATCAGATTGAGTCGTGTTGTTTTACCTCTACAGATCAGATTGAGTTGTGTTGTTTAACCTCTACAGATCAGATTGAGTTGTGTTGTTTAACCTCTACAGATCAGATTGAGTTGTGTTGTTTTACCTCTACAGATCAGATTGAGTTGTGTTGTTTAACCTCTACAGATCAGATTGAGTTGTGTTGTTTAACCTCCTCTACAGATCAGATTGAGTTGTGTTGTTTTACCTCTACAGATCAGATTGAGTTGTGTTGTTTTACCTCTACAGATCAGATTGAGTAAATACATCACATGTTAACCAGTGAGACCCGGGCAGAACAGTAACAGCTCTGTGAGTCTTATTTCATCTCCATGTTAACCAGTGAGACCCAGGCAGAACAGTAACAGCTCTGTGAGTCTTATTTCATGTCTTATTTCATGTTAACCAATGAGACCCAGGCAGAACAGTAACAGCTCTGTGAGTCTTATTTCATGTCTTATTTCATCTCCATGTTAACCAGTGAGACCCAGGCAGAACAGTAACAGCTCTGTGAGTCTTATTTCATGTCTTATTTCATCTCCATGGTAACTCACTGTTTGAGAGAGGGTGGCCTTTTTCTTTTGTTGCTATGATGACTTTTTCTACGACTCATGAAGAACAAATTAATATGTCTTTTTAGACGAAGGTGCGTTCCACTTCATTCCAAAGCAGCTAATTGTTAATGTTTAAACTTTAGAAGTTTGGGAGGGGAAAAAAAAAAGTAATTTTGTGTGGAGAGGAGAGACACGGTTCTGTAGTAGAATGTTAATGAGACCAATAAAACACTAACAGCTGATCCCAACCTGGACAACCTGGTTCTAGAAACTACACAAGTAGACGTGTTAATGGTGGGCTGGTTTCTAGTGATGGAACTTGAAGACTAGTACTCTGCCCTACAATACTCTGAATCACATTTACATTACATTATAATCCTAAAAACTATTTTTTTTAAGAAAAACGATAGGCTCATGAGCAGTGGAGTTCACTGTGCTCTATCTACAGACTGTCTCAGCTTCACCTGAGTCTGATGGGGTTGAATTAGATTTACCGGCACGGGCACGGATACACACACACACACACACACACACACACACACACACACACACACACACACACACACACACACACACACACACACACCACCATCACATTTTACTCCACTTAGCTGACCAAAGCATCTTCAGCCCCCCCCCCCCCCCCCCCCAGCCTCCAATCTTGGCAAACAGGCTAGTGCCACATTGAAGGGTAAAAAGCATGTCCCCATTCTCTCTCTGTCTTTCCCTTTCTCTCTCTCTCTCTCTCTCCTTCTCTCTCTCTCCCTCCCTCTCTCTCTCCCTCCCTCTCTCTCTCTCCCTCCCTCTCTCTCTCCTTCTCTCCCTCTCTCTCTCCCTCCCTCTCTCTCTCTCCCTCCCGCTCTCTCTCTCTCCTTCTCTCCCTCTCTCTCTCCCTCCCTCTCTCTCTCTCCCTCCCTCTCTCTCTCTCTCCTTCTCTCTTTCTCTCTCCCTCCCTCTCTCTCCTTCTCTCCCTCTCTCCCTCCCTCTCTCTCCTTCTCTCCCCCTCTCCCTCCCTCCCTCCTCCCTCTCTCTTTTCATTTCCTCTCCCGTTCCTAAAAGCCTCCCTCTATATCAGTACTAGATGTAATTAGCAGTCTGTCAGTGTCAGGTGTTGCTCAGCGCTCGTCAAACGCAGGGCGTCCAACTCTACTTCTCCTCCTGTGGCCCCTTAGCCCCTTCCCCCCCCTGCTCTGTACTGCAGCGTCATCGGGATGCAGTATGGATCCCCCTCCTCTCTCCACCCTCCCTCTCCTCCCCTCCTTTGATGTGACTGATCCTCTTTGAGTTACTGTTTTATCCATCCCTACCTCCTCTCCCTCCTCTCCTCTCCTCTCCATCCTTCCCTCCACCCTCTTCTCCCAACCCCTCGACCCCCCTCCTGTCCCCCTCCTCTCTCTCTTCTTCTCCTCTTCCACTCTCCTCTCCCTTTCTCATCTCCCTCTCTCCTCTCCTCTCCCCCCATCCTCTCATTTGCAGATCTCCCCAACCAAGGTCATTGTTTTCCATTTTTCTATTTTTTCTTTCCATCATCCTCTTTCTTATTCTCTCCTCTTCCATCCCTCCTTCCCTCTCTCCTCTCCTCCTCTTCCATCCCTCCTTCCCTCTCTCCTCTCCCTCTCTCCTCTCCTCCTCTTCCATCCCTCCCTCCTTCCATCCCTCTGTCCTCTCCCCTCTCCTCCTCTTCCATCCCTCCTTCCCTCTCTCCTCTCCTCCTCTTCCATCCCTCCTTTCCTCTCTCCTCTCCTCTTCTTCCATCCCTCTCTCCTCTCCCCTCTCCTCCTCTTCCATCCCTCCTTCCCTCTCTCCTCTCCCATCCCTCTCTTCTCTCCTCCTCTCCCATCCCTCTCTCCTCTCCTCCTCTTCCATCCCTCCTTCTCTCTCCCCTCTCCTCCTCTTCCATCCCTCCTTCCCTCTCCTCTCTCCTCCTCTTCCATCCCTCCTTCCCTCTCCCCTCTCCTCCTCTTCCATCCCTCTCCCCTCTCCTCCTCTTCCATCCCTCTCTCCTCTCCTCCTCTTCCATCCCTCTCCCCTCTCCTCCTCTTCCATCCCTCCTTCCCTCTCTCCTCTCCCATCCCTCTCTCCTCTCCTCCTCTTCCATCCCTCCTTCCCTCTCTCCTCTCCTCCTCTTCCTTCCCTCCTTCCCTCAGGCTGATGAACTCCACCAAGTGAAGCGTCCTGACTGTCAGTGGAAGTAGAGAGAGGTGAGGTCTGAATGAAGTTTAAAGGAAAATGCTGTATGGTGGATGAAGTGGATGAACTGTCAGACGTCTTCTGATGTTTGATCTTAACGGTAAAGTGTTCAAAGAGAGAATATAGACAGAAGAGTCTCAGACATTCTCTAATGACTCATATGTGACAGAAAGACAAGTCAGAAAAGAGAGAATATAGCTAGAAGAGTCTCAGACATTCTCTAATGACTCATATGTGACAGAAAGACAAGTCAGAAAAGAGAGAATATAGACAGAAGAGTCTCAGACATTCTCTAATGACTCATATGTGACAGAAAGACAAGTCAGAAAAGAGAGAATATAGACAGAAGAGTCTCAGACATTCTCTAATGACTCATATGTGACAGGAAGACAAGTCAGAAAAGAGAGAATATAGCTAGAAGAGTCTCAGACATTCTCTAATGACTCATATGTGACAGAAAGACAAGTCAGAAAAGAGAGAATATAGCTAGAAGAGTCTCAGACATTCTCTAATGACTCATATGTGACAGAAAGACAAGTCAGAAAAGAGAGAATATAGCTAGAAGAGTCTCAGACATTCTCTAATGACTCATATGTGACAGAAAGACAAGTCAGAAAAGAGAGAATATAGCTAGAAGAGTCTCAGACATTCTCTAATGACTCATATGTGACAGAAAGACAAGTCAGAAAAGAGAGAATATAGACAGAAGAGTCTCAGACATTCTCTAATGACTCATATGTGACAGAAAGACAAGTCAGAAAAGAGAGAATATAGCTAGAAGAGTCTCAGACATTCTCTAATGACTCATATGTGACAGAAAGACAAGTCAGAAAAGAGAGAATATAGACAGAAGAGCCTCAGACATTCTCTAATGACTCATATGTGACAGAAAGACAAGTCAGAAAAGAGAGAATATAGCTAGAAGAGTCTCAGACATTCTCTAATGACTCATATGTGACAGAAAGACAAGTCAGAAAAGAGAGAATATAGACAGAAGAGTCTCAGACATTCTCTAATGACTCATATGTGACAGAAAGACAAGTCAGAAAAGAGAGAATATAGACAGAAGAGTCTCAGACATTCTCTAATGACTCATATGTGACAGAAAGACAAGTCAGAAAAGAGAGAATATAGCTAGAAGAGTCTCAGACATTCTCTAATGACTCATATGTGACAGAAAGACAAGTCAGAAAAGAGAGAATATAGACAGAAGAGTCTCAGACATTCTCTAATGACTCATATGTGACAGAAAGACAAGTCAGAAAAGAGAGAATATAGACAGAAGAGTCTCAGACATTCTCTAATGACTCATATGTGACAGAAAGACAAGTCAGAAAATAGAGAATATAGCTAGAAGAGTCTCAGACATTCAGAAAAGAGAGAATATAGACAGAAGAGTCTCAGACATTCTCTAATGACTCATATGTGACAGAAAGACAAGTCAGAAAAGAGAGAATATAGACAGAAGAGTCTCAGACATTCTCTAATGACTCATATGTGACAGAAAGACAAGTCAGAAAAGAGAGAATATAGCTAGAAGAGTATCAGACATTCTCTAATGACTCATATGTGACAGAAAGACAAGTCAGAAAAGAGAGAATATAGCTAGAAGAGTCTCAGACATTCTCTAATGACTCATATGTGACAGAAAGACAAGTCAGAAAAGAGAGAATATAGCTAGAAGAGTCTCAGACATTCTCTAATGACTCATATGTGACAGAAAGACAAGTCAGAAAAGAGAGAATATAGCTAGAAGAGTCTCAGACATTCTCTAATGACTCATATGTGACAGAAAGACAAGTCAGAAAAGAGAGAATATAGCTAGAAGAGTCTCAGACATTCTCTAATGACTCATATGTGACAGAAAGACAAGTCAGAAAAGAGAGAATATAGCTAGAAGAGTCTCAGACATTCTCTAATGACTCATATGTGACAGAAAGACAAGTCAGAAAAGAGAGAATATAGCTAGAAGAGTCTCAGACATTCAGAAAAGAGAGAATATAGACAGAAGAGTCTCAGACATTCTCTAATGACTCATATGTGACAGAAAGACAAGTCAGAAAAGAGAGAATATAGCTAGAAGAGTCTCAGACATTCTCTAATGACTCATATGTGACAGAAAGACAAGTCAGAAAAGAGAGAATATAGCTAGAAGAGTCTCAGACATTCTCTAATGACTCATATGTGACAGAAAGACAAGTCAGAAAAGAGAGAATATAGCTAGAAGAGTCTCAGACATTCAGAAAAGAGAGAATATAGACAGAAGAGTCTCAGACATTCTCTAATGACTCATATGTGACAGAAAGACAAGTCAGAAAAGAGAGAATATAGCTAGAAGAGTCTCAGACATTCTCTAATGACTCATATGTGACAGAAAGACAAGTCAGAAAACAAACAAGATGTTTTAAACCTATTTCTCTGTGTACACTGGATATTCAACCCCATTCAATCTCTTAAGAGAAACCAATCAAATTATGTACCACCACAATTACAACTGAACACGCCGACCAATAACTGGCCTGGTTTTTCATTAGTCTATAAAACAAACCAATTGATTAAATGAAACACTAATCCAAACAGTTCCAGTGAGCCTCTCATCTATTCAGTCGTCCCACTAGTTCAGTTCCACCATTATGGGCCTCTTGTCTTATTAGACTAATGTCCCACTAGTTCAGTTCCACCATTATGGACCTCTTGTCTTATTAAACTAATGTCCCACTAGTTCAGTTCCACCATTATGGACCTCTTGTCTTATTAAACTAATGTCCCACTAGTTCAGTTCCACCATTATGGACCTCTTGTCTTATTAGACTAATGTCCCACTAGTTCAGGTTCCACCATTATGGACCTCTTGTCTTATTAAACTAATGTCCCACTAGTTCAGTTCCACCATTATGGACCTATTGTCTTATTAGACTAATGTCCCACTAGTTCAGTTCCACCATTATGGACCTCTTGTCTTATTAGACTAATGTCCCACTAGTTCAGGTTCCACCATTATGGACCTCTTGTCTTATTAAACTAATGTCCCACTAGTTCAGTTCCACCATTATGGACCTCTTGTCTTATTAGACTAATGTCCCACTAGTTCAGTTCCACCATTATGGACCTCTTGTCTTATTAGACTAATGTCCCACTAGTTCAGTTCCACCATTATGGACCTCTTGTCTTATTAGACTAATGTCCCACTAGTTCAGTTCCACCACTATGGACCTCTTGTCCTATTAAACTAATGTCCCACTAGTTCAGTCCCACCATTATGGACCTCTTGTCTTATTAGACTAAAGTCCCACTAATTCAGTTCCACCATTATGGACCTCTTGTCTTATTAAACTAATGTCCCACTAGTTCAGTTCCACCATTATGGACCTCTTGTCTTATTAAACTAATGTCCCACTAGTTCAGTTCCACCATTATGGACCTCTTGTCTTATTAGACTAATGTCCCACTAGTTCAGTTCCACCATTATGGACCTCTTGTCTTATTAAACTAATGTCCCACTAGTTCAGTTCCACCGTTATGGACCTCTTGTCTTATTAGACTAATGTCCCACCAGTTCAGTTCCACCGTGATGGACCTATTGTCTTATTAGACTGATGTCCCACAAGTTCAGTTCCACCGTAATGGACCTATTGTCTTATTAAACTAATGTCCCAATTGTTCAGTTCCACCATTATGGA